>NW_007252171.1:107507-171468 GCF_000164805.1 Carlito syrichta | reverse complement strand
CAAAAAAAAAAAAAAAAAGAGGGTAAAATACATTTTTAGACATACAAAATATACAGAAAATAAAGCATGCATATAATATTTCAGAGAATAATCTCAACAAAATATGCTTTAAGAATGAAATTCAATTAAAAAAATTAAATTCTAGAAATAGTCAAAATAAGGTCTATAAGCAGCATGAAAAAAGTAATAGTACATTGTGAAAAAATTATATCCTATGGAAATTGTGAAGAAATATAAACTTTAGTATATGTTGTGGAAATAGATTACTGAAATAGTTTCATAGATGCATATAGTAAACAAATAGGCAAAATACAGCCATAACAGCATCAACAAAGCCCAGATATCTTGGTGAGATCGAATCAGGAAGTTAACATGTAGAGGAGTACATAGTCATATTTTAACTTTGATGTATCAATAAATACTCATAGATTTTTATTGATAGAGACAAGAACACCATTGACTGACAGTTTCCAGGTACAACTTAATTGAATTCCCCATGTAGTTGTTGCCGAGGTCACTCTAAACTTGATCCAGTCCCAAGGGGTTAGGGATCCCATGAATAGTTAACTTTGGAGAAACTCCAGTGGCCTTTTTGAGACATTCTCAGAACTTGGAATAAATCAGACTCGAGAAAGCATCACAGCAAAGCATTTTTGGAATGTCAGCGTTAAGTAACAGCACTTCCAAGTGACAGACTTAGATGATTCAACTACCTTACTCCCAAATGTCGAATTCTGAAATGAAATTATGTAATTACTAAACTTGAATAGGATGTACAACCCTAGATGATATACATCCCTAGATCAATCAGCAATTCCTGGAATAAAGCCCTGATAGGGATAATGAGAAGATAATGCATGCATCTCCTATACATGTAATTGTCACGCATTCATGAATAGTAAGGTTTAAAAAAATGGGAAAATCATTTCTTATTACTGTTTTCATTTTTAAGAATGTCTTATTAAAAACACTCTGGCATAAAATGAGGGATTATTTCTGATTTCATCTTGACGAGATGAGTTACTGAGACTGTGGCTATGCTCTTACGAATAGGAACTTTCAGGGAAAATGGTAGGCATAGAAGTATAACAAGTTGACTCAATGCTGAATGCATTTATGGATAATACTATGCATATCTTCTTCTGACGATTATAAATTGAACTTTATAGATTTCCTGAGAAATAAACAGAAGAAGCAAGCAGAAACCAGGTCACAGCCTTGGTCAAAAATAGATTGATAATTTTATAACTTCTGTCCTCTATATCTTTCTCCGTGGAGAATGTCTCAGTCAACCTTGTTCAGGTAAAGACATAAGAAAAAATCATGAGGATCCAACAGTTCGTGTTTTTTTTTTTTTTTTTCCTTTTTTGTTCAGTCACAATAAATGTGCTTCTTTCATTATTTTTAGTTTTTTTAGTCTGGCATGTTTGACATTCCCATTCTAGTCAATGGGCATGGATGTGTTGAACATAACTAAGGCAGAGTGAATTTTAATTTCTCTACCTAGTGCAGAAGGCAGATGCAGTGGTTCATAAAACAGCTTTTTGCAAAACTAGGCAATGGGTAAAGTTCGATTTTATTATAGTTTTTTAAAAACCTTAATCTTCCCTTCCTATCTCTTCTCACCTTCAGGGAGCCCATCAATTTATTTTATCCACAGTGAAAATTTTCCCTGTACTGTTCTCAGAGGAGATTACCTTAAAATTGCACAATTGTCGCCTCCAATGATCCAATTCCCTGAAGACCCGGTTTCTGTTACTTGCTCCAGGAAATAATCACAAGAACCACACTGAGACCATGGCTGATGCTACTTCATGGCTATGTAACTTCAGTTTGTGATATCTATTAAAATGGATGTGTATGGAGTCAGTACTCTAACAAGTAAATAGAGCATGCTTATTATTTTAAAACAAAATCAAAACGTGCATAATATTTTATTTTGTTAAAAAAAGAAAAAAGCCGGGCTTGGTGGCTCAGCCTGTAATCCCGCGCCTTTGGGAGGCTGAGGTGAGTGGATTGCCTGAGCCCGTGGGTTCGAGACCTGCCTGGGCAGGTGAGACCTCATCTCTACAATAAAATCAAAAAATTAGCCAGGCGTGGTAGCGCGCTCCTGTAATTCCGGCTACTTGGAAGTCTGAGGCGGAAGGATCGCCCGAGCCCAGCAGGTCGAGGCTGCGGTGGCTGGGAGCAGGCACTGCACTCCAGTCTGGGCAACAGAGTGAGACTCCAACTCAAAAAAAATAAAAGAAAAAAATCCCCATCTGCACTACTAATATTTGAAGCTATTCCCACTTTGACTTTTTTTTTTGCTCTTCTTATGACTATGCTCCCCTCAGTTTGTTTTTCAAATGTATCATTATTTATATAACACATAGCCTTGATATTTTCCTAATGAAAGTGATTAAGAGAAATGATTGTCATAGTATAAACTGTGGAATAAATTGCTTCTTGAAACTTGGTTTTTAAAAATTAATCATATTTTCCTTCAATATTTTATTTTAAGCATTATTAATATAGCTGAGACCATAGTGACTATATAATTTTGTGTCTTAATATAATGTAATTTTTTATTGAGAATAATCATACAAAGAAACAATATGTATTTGTGTGTAGATAACAGGTAATTATGAAATTAACACCTATGTAACCATAAACAAACACATCACCTACTCACCTTCCCTAATCAAATCTCTTTCACTGTCTCTAGAGTTAACCAGCACCTGGACTTTTGCAAAGTTCTTTGCCTTGATTTCTAATAGCTTTCCCAAAATTTGAAAAACTTAGTTTTTGTCTATTTTAAATAGTAGGTAAATATCAAATTATGCTTTCTTTTGTGATTTGTTTGACATTGTTTGCAATTTTATCTAGTGTTAGCATGTAACTATATTTTATAGTTTTATTTACAGATTGGCATCCCATTATACAAATATACCATGATTTACTTATTCACTTGCATTTTTCTAGGTAACAGTAACTCAAGGTCAATAGAAAGATCCAGGTTTAGAATGTCTAGAAGTAGGCAGCACCAAGGGAACAGCACACAAATAAATATCACTTCCCTGGTACACCTCTCATTCATATTTCTTCAACATGCTAAGCAATGACTGTGAGAAACTATAAAAAAAATGGATTACATACAATATTTTGTTCAGAAATTGAATGATTAAATTTCTCTCTCCCTCTCTTTTTTTTTCTCCCTCTTCTGCCTACACCTTTCTCCTGTGATCACTGCTCCGTCTCGTTCAGTGCACTGTTTATGGATGTAAACTCAAGGAGACATCTTACCATCAGATTTGACAATCCATGGCTAACGTAACACCTTTTGATTGTGGGAATAGACATTGGGTGTTAATTGCAAGGTTAGCTTATATTGAAGGGGTCTTAGATGGTTTGAGTACATCTATCATTTTATTAATTTGTAATTGCACGAAGCATGTTATGATTAATTACGTCGCATGTGTTATATAATGGCTCAGATTTAAAATTATATGAGTGGTTTACATAATAAACTAGTCATTTAACTCTTCAACAATATATTCCAGCAACTTCTTGTGTTTTCCAAAATATATTTATTACAATTGTCTACAATTTAAAATTATAAGATGCTTTCCAGCAAGTAAAAACTTCTTGGGAAAGCCAATTTGAATCTTGGTGAACATATCTATACTCAGATGTTAAATTGTTGAATGAGGCATGCTTGACAAGCTTCATTTGACGCATAATAGACCATACAGCAGTTGATCATTGTTTTAATTCAGTTCCTCTGAGAAGCAGACACCAGCATCGAATAAGAAGTGCAAGAGATTTACTGGGGGAAATCCTGTAAAGAAGCAACAGGAGACTATTGACAGTAGAAGCCTTTATGCTACATTGCATTTATGATAATAGTTTAAGAATTAAGCAAGAAGAGTATCAGATTACTACACATTTCTAAAGGAGTTATAGTCAGACTACTAGGGAAACTCATGAGCCAAAATGGCTCAGTAAAGAAGTTCCATGTCCTGCAAAATTAACCAGCATTGCCCTGCCATGCTCAATTACTGGTTAACAGCAGCCTAGGGAAGGTGTGGTCTTGTTGTGAACATTATGGCGGTTTCATGGCTGCCAGTCAACTATGCTCCCTGAAGCCAGTTCTCTTGATGGAGATTGAATGACAAATTTTCATTACAGCCACAGTTTACCACTTGTCCCACACAGATGCTTCCAATCATTAGGGCACAGCTCAGAAAGTGAGGCTCAAGTGTACATTTATCTGTTCTCAGTCATGATGGAGCGAGGTAGCACCAGGAGACACCCACATGGGCAGTAAGATTTCACACATGGTCTTTGTTTTTGTTTTGTTTTGTTTTGTTTTTTGACTTCCCTTATGTAAAGGTAGGCATATCTCCTTCTGCTGATCCGAGTAAATTATTCTTACTTAGTTGGTAACTCTTCTTGCCTGTTAGACCAAAAAAAAAAAAAGAAAAGAAAAGAAAAGAAAAAAATACAGCCCAGAACACTGGTAGTAGCTGTAACTTGTAGATCAATGGCAAACTTTGAATTTCAGGGTCAAATATTGAAATTTTCCAGTTGATTATTAAGAATATGGGGAGTTGTGGCCAAAACTCTTTTTAGCTACTTGGTTTCTACACCCACGGATTCTTCTTCTGGAAATATAGCTCAGTATAGACATCTCTGTTTTAATGTACATACTATGTCCTTGAAGGCACCCCATCTTTGCAGAATATTGTGTCCAAGTAGCAGCTTGACCTGTACTTCTACTGGAATGTTTAGCACTTTGTAATCTAGCAGCTTCTAGATGATGTGGTATATGATACAATCAATAGATCACATGATTAGGACCTACTTCTTCACCTTCTCTGTGTAGTGCATCCCATAGTTAAATGCTTTTTTATGTAGAATTCTATGCCTGTGAAGCAAGGATGTAATAAGATACTCAATAATGATGCTGACTGAGGAGCTGTGTGCAGGAAAGGAGACCCCATACCCAGGAGAGGTATTTAAACTGCTGGACCTTCTAGAGAAGAAGGGGTTAATGCAGTTTACTGGTCAATAATTGACCAGTTGATCCTGGAGGAAAGATTCTATATCAAGGGCCCATCACTGGTCTCTATACCTGGCAGGTTGAATACAAACAGCTATGTTCATCTCAGTAAATAGGAGTCAATGGTGTAGAGCCTACACATAACCTCCACCATTGTGACTACTTCATAAATGTGCCATTATGACTGATTTGATATAATCAATGAAGATAAGTGAATGCTAGCTGACCAAGTCATTTTTTGTACATCTGTATTTTGAATGTCTAGTCTCTGATGGATGCTTCCTGGTGAACATTAACATGTGAACACAATACCTTCTTACTTCATGCCTACACCCGTATATATGCTTGTTCACTTGTACCCTAACTTCCTTATGTCTGATGCTCCAGTCATTTTCCTTCCCAGCCTCCTGCTATTAACCACTATCCAGAAATCTATGTCTAGTGACTCCACCTAATTTTTGACTTGTCCCCAAGCTGACTCAACAGCAAACCAGTCTCAGGGGGTTTCTGCTTTTTCAGCCGGTCACATGTTACCCTTTATACAGAGGTACAAATAGGGGAAGGTAAAACCATGGTGAGTGCTATGGGCTTCTGGGTTACTGATAATCTATGTCTGTAGCCCACACATAACTTCTGGCTCTGTTCGTCCTCAACTCTGAACCTATAGACTGTTTCCTGGCCCTTCCAAGTAGATAGGTCTAAACTTTGTTTGTCCAAAAGAATTCTACTTAAAAACAGAAAGTTTTGAAAACATGGCCATTCAGTGTCCCTGGTTAAGATAATTCTTGGTGCCTTAAGTGCTAAGCATGTGATTATTTACTGCAGACAGTCTTGCCCCAAATACAAGGGAACTGAAGTATAATTCTTCCACAGTAAAACTGAGTGGCTACTCCCATTGAATCCACATTTCAACCTCCTCTACTTCTGTCATCTGCAGCACAGCAGGGTCTGCTGAATAGTATGTCCCAAGTTGTGGGACTGGTTGCACTGCAGTCTGGATGTGTTTCAGAGATTTTCCTTACTCTAGACCCTTCTTGCATATGGCCACCTTTGTTGTATGATACATTCCTAGCAGTAGACTCTGCTGTTTCCAGAATTTAAAGTCTCCAGGACACTATTAATTATTTCTTTGTGAGGAAGATATGAGGCACAGTGATGTATCTTTTGCTTTGCAGGGAAGATACTAGAATTCTTCTCATCACTGAATTCCAAAACATTTGCTGAATTCACTGGTACTCAAAATTCCATAGGGTTAATCTCTCATCTGCTGGTATACATTCGCTTTGCCAAGGTTTTCAGTACACTAGGCCATTTCTTGCTTACCTGAACTATTCAGCTTGATGTATTTGATTTATTAGATCAGCGTTAAGGTTTTTGAACTTCCAAAGTGATCAATATCTCTTTAAACTACATTCTGAGAAAGTACAAGAGATAACATAGCTTGGAAACAGAGCCTTATGTGAATATTGCCATCTCTTCCGCATAATTGAAAACAGTTCTTTACCTTCTTTTTTATTTTATCAAAATATAAAATAGCACAGTTGCCATATCCGTGGCTGCATACCACATGTCTGAGGACTTTCTGATCTGTTTTGGAAAAAAACACCATTTCTTGGCAAAGTAGCTGTGACCAAAATTAATTAAAGTTACAAAAATGTAAACACTATTGCAGTCGATGCTTGTTATCTGCAATAGTTATGTTCTATAAAGTCGCAACAAACGCTGTGTTCATGAATCCTGAACCACGGCTTCTAGGAGAAATAAAAGGTTAGGATCTGGAAAGTCTCTGGTCATGATATTTTCACCAGCTGATCAATACACATCTTGTTTCATGAATATTTCTGTTTAAAAACAACATATCTGATACATATTGCTTGATATGTTAGCATCGTGCTTGTGGTTAACAGCATAATTACTCAACCCTAGTTGGAGCTTGTCTAACACATACATCGTCTCATTGAGATATATCACAGTATTCTTACATTTAGAAACACAACTGTTCCTATGTTTGGAAGCCATTTGAAACTGCAAAATCCTCAACAAAAATTCAAAAAGGAAAAAAAAGTAACACGACACAGACTACAAAAAAAACATTTGTTTACAGCATGAGACCCAGAACAAGAACACAGAGCATTATCTTGTTCAAGCTCAGCTAGTAACATGGGCAGCATAGTATCCATGAAGAATGAGGACTGATTGTATTTTCCTGAGCTATCAGTAGTCTCCATTTCAATAAGTACAGTCCAGCTAGTTCTTTCCGATTTCAGACCAGCAAATTTAATACAGATACAACAGTGAACTTATCTCTGCATCCTCCAAACCACTGGTAGCAGCATTAATCACAACCTGCACATTGGATAAAACATTCCTTTTATTATCTTGATGAAGTGATTGCTCTGATTGGAAAACAGCCTTAAGTCCAGGAATTGAAGAAGAAAAGATCTAAACTTCTCTCTTTTTCCTATAGCTCCATTCTTACATTTTACAGCAAAAAATAAAATAAAAAATTCTATCTTACCCCTAGGAACTTCAAGTCGCACTAACCATTTCTGGCTATTACAATAATTATGGCCCCCTGACTTATGGCAATAAAAAACCGCCACTGTGCTTTGGGGTCTCATTATCTAGATAACTTTAATGAGCTCAGTTGTCAACACCTACCCTTAGTTTTGGTCTTTAGAGTAAAGCCACCACTGACCTTCTTAGTCATGCCAATGCCTCTTCCATCAGTATATTTCTGATGTCCTTAAAGAATAGTGTGACTTCTCTTTGCTCCTGTGGAATATAATCTTCTGCTGTCTCCCAGCCTCACACTTTTAATGCCAATAAACAATCGACAAACAAAATTAATAAATAAGAAAAGTAAGTTGTTTTAAAAAGTCAAATATCATTTATTTGTAATTAACATCAAGATAAAACAGTATTTATCTTACAAACACCTGAAATCATGCATTCCTTCTAAAGAATGTAAGGGAGAAAGGTGTTTGTATGAGATTGAAACAAAAAATATACCTGGGTTTACCAGGTTTACACTTGGATAAATGCAAATTTGCTTAGAAGCCAGGTTAAGCCAGGCTATGTTGCTCACAGCAAGCAGCATGAGAAATGCCTTGATCCTGTTCTTCGCCCTTGGAGAGACCGTGGGCATTGAGGTTATGTGGCAAAGAAGACTGGCTTCATGCTGGTGCCGAATGCTCAGTGGAAGACACTTTTGTGTCTCACAGCTCCCAGCACTGACACACCATTAACCAAACACCTGTTGTGATGTGGCTTAACCCAGAAAGAAGTCAGGGATTGATGCACAGAGTAAATAGTATCTTCTGCTGTCAGCTAAGAACTCATAGTCATCGACAGAGCAAAACCAGCTTTACATATAGATCTGAAGAACAGAAGACACAGCAATAAAGGGGTTGGGATGGGTTTTTTATGAAGGAATGAAAGAAAGGATTGCTTTGTCCCAAATAACAATCCTATATTTTTCTTAGGATGCCTTTATCGTCTACCGATAGAGACTGTTTACTGAGTAAGGAGAGTGTATCTCTGGGAATCTCCTGTTAAATTACAAATATTTCTAAAAGAAGAAATATGTTATTCCATTACAACTTCTAATGAAATAGATTAAGAAATTTTTTCCAAAGGATTTGTCTAGTTTTTAACAGGAGCAGTCATACGTTTTAGAATAGTAATGGGAAAGAAACAAACGTGTGTCAACCTTCTTTAAACTTTACAATGTGATTTCTCAGTCGCTCAACAACAAAATAAAGTAGAGATCCATGGAATATAAAACTATCCTTAATCTGGGCTTTGCTTGGCTGTGCACTTTTCTATCTCCTGTTTTCTGTTTATATGTCATTTTTCACGATATCAAAATTGTAATTTTCCATTGCCTCGAAACATCCCCTGCCACTTAACTACGTTATTCATTATTCAATACGTAACTAAGGGGGGGGGGGTGCTTCTGTAAAGCTGTTTATCCTCACTTTTCCTCAGCTTTTTCCTCAGTCCTAATTGGATGGTTTTCCTATAATCTCCCATAATATGCAGTAAATTTCTCTCTTTGTAGTTGCCATGTTGATGTTCAGATTACATATCTGGTTCTCCTGTTCAAATAGAAGGTAGAGGCAGTGTCATGTAACCTTTCTATACTGAGCTCCAAAGACAGTGCCAGCACATAGTAGGTGCTCACTAAATGAGTGGATTGGTGATTAAACGACTCCAGACACAGGGTATCACTCATGATGAACAGACAGCAGACAGTTTCACAATGAGGAAGTTACTTAGACCGCAAAGGAAATGTAAAGTTTTAAATGTAAAGTTTTAAATATTAAATGCAATGTTTTGTTTTGTTTTTTTCTGAGTTTCACTTTTGCAAGCCAAAATTATTCACTCGGATGCACAGACTCTTTACCCACTAGAAGAACGAAGATAGCTCTGGAGAGCTCTTAGAAATTACTTTTATAAATCATCAGAGAAAACATTCTGAAATAATAACCGTTTGGGGAATTTGCAACAAGCACTAATGCAAAAATAGAGTCAACTAAGTGGTCGACATCAATTTTATATATATATATACACATATATATATGTATATATATATATATTTCAAATTTTAAACCCTTTCACTGCATTTAAATATTTAAAGCTTGGAATCTGGAGGAAATGCATCAACATTGATGTCTCTGGAGGGATCATTCCATACAATACTCCTGAACTAATGTCAATATTTACATGTTTTAAGTCATTTGGGAATGGCAGGCATTCTTTATCCCCAAATAGTTTGTCTTTGGTCCAACCTAACAAATTCCTGTTGTTTACTTCATAATCAGCACACCAAAAGCCCTCTTAATTTATAATGCAATTTAACTTACCCCAAAATTGCTTATGTAAAATTCAGCTTCCATTTTGTTCATCCTTTGCTTTTTTAAACAATTGAGATACAGCCTATTTTTTGAATGTCCACTTTATAGGAGATAATATACAAGAGCTAAATATACACTGTATCCAATCACCACCCCCAGTTAAACATGCTGTTTCTATTGAATAGATGAGAGAACTGATGCTTAGAGAGGGTAAAAGACTCACTCAAAAAGTAATTGTCAATATTTTAGGATATGAAGTAGGAAGAAACATTTTTAAATTGTTTAAGGCTATGCTAAAAATAAACTTTGAGTATTTGCAAGCACAAAATTACAAACAAAGCAAAAAAGAAGACCTGAAAGTAAAAACACACAACCCCAGTACAACAGCATGAGATAAGAATGCATGAAGGAAAAAATTTTAAATGTATATAAAAGTATTTTATTATATTAAATATACTGTTTTCTATTGTTTATTCATTTGATTGCAATGTGCAAAACTATTACACTGACAATATGTGTGTATAATATATGTGTGCATATGTATATAAAATACATAAGTATCAAGATTATATTCAAGATTATGAAGATGCAAGTAAAAATGTCTAGATAAATAGATTCCTGATAACATATTCCTATTCATTCAGATTAATTTCATATAATTATGTTTTAAATGATATGTCAGGTTACTCATTTATGAACCTTGTTAAGAAGAATTTGATTATCAGATGTAAAGCAGAGAAGAAATGTGGAACAAGAGATAAAGTTGAGAAAGAGGATGACAAGAAAAGGAGAGGAAAGAGATAAACTGATTGTGATGAAATTTTGTCATTTTAAAGTTAAAAATGTAGAGATATTTGGGACTACATATGAATAAGTCAGATTATTCTGCAAAGGCTAAAATAATATCTGGCCTCTTTTATTGTTTTCAGCTGGACCATTGAATAGGAGAGAAATGAAGATAAACTGTAAAAGAACTACTGTTTACAAATTTTAATCTATAAGTATTTCTGCACTTATGCAAAATGCAGGGAAAGTCAACTTTTCAACCAATGACAATATTTTAAAATTATTATTTAACATACTAGCTTTAAAATTGTAAATAGATTTCCCTGATCCCACAATATGCTTTTGAATTTTGTGTAAAAGCAAAAAACATAAAATGATATATGGAAAGCTAATACACCATTGCCAAGGCTAGTTAGCGAATACTTTAAAATCAAGGTACCTATCTATGCCAAGAAATAATTTGCACGTGAAAGATGAACACCATCTGTACTTTCTTATTTGACTTGTACTGATGCCAAAAAGGATTTTTATCTAAGATTCCTATATGGCATATACCATATTAAATAGTTAAAGCCGTCAAAATTAGAAATATTGCAACCCAGTGCACTGGTCTAGATATTTTGAAAATCGTGATGTCAAGAAAAAAAAAAAGGTCTTTAATAACATGATGTAACCCTCAAATAGAGTTGAATGCAGGAAATAGCTTTTGTATGTCTCCAGAGAATATTTTCCTTTTGTGAGCTCCCAAATTCTGCAAGTTTCTTGAAGAAAAAAAGAAAAGCAATACAAAGTATAAAATACGATACAAAAGATAGAACAATGAAAAAATCTCTTCTAAAGAATTTAAATTGGCCGGGCTCGGTGACTCAGCCTGTAATCCCAGCGCTTTGGTAGGCCAAGGTGAGTGGATTGCCTGAGCCCCTGGGTACAAGATCTGCCTGGGCAACTTGGTGAGACCTCATCTCTACAATAAATAAAAGAATAAATAAATTAGCTGGGTGTGGTAGCGCACGTCTGTACTTCCAGCTACTTGGAAGGCTGAGGCGGAAGGATCGAGGCTGCAGTGGCTGGGAGCGGCCACTGCCCTCCAGTCTGGATGACAGAGTGAGACTCCAACTCAAAAAAAAAAAAGAATTTACATTGAAAAATCAAGATCATTAAAGTAAAATTGGGGTGATTTAAAATAAAGCAAAGACAAATGTGAGTAGGCAAAGTAGTAACTACCAGAACACACTCTTGCACCCAAAGTTTACTTATTCCAAAATACAATTTACAATTTGATTCCTTAGTTCTTAAAAGCCAGTACCTAATCCCACATCTTTAAAATAAATAAATAAATAAGTGGTCAGTTTAAGAATCTCACTCATTAAATGGCAGTCTGTAATAGAAATGCTAATGATAGTAATAACCTCACAAATCTTAAAATGTAATCCATTAAAGTTTTAGCTCAAATACTTCTGAGATGCCTTCTAAGATTCCTATCAAAGTAGATATTCTGCCCATTTTCAGTTTCTACCTAGTTTGGTAGTTGATATGATTCATGTCACAGTACCTAACAGTCTCCAAAATTATCATAATTATTCATTTAACTAATTCTTTAGCATCTCACCCCCAACACTAAATGCAAGCTTAATGAAAAACTAGGGCATTTAACTTCCAGTGTCTTGTAGAGTTAATAGTATAGAGCAAGGAGTTTCTTAAATAACTTATAGTTCAAATTGCTTTAGGTCTTACTGTATTATACATGCAACTTAAACATGTACAGCTTTTTTTATTTCATCAGAGAGAATTTTTTAAAATGTGAAAATAGCCTCTTAAAGATACATTTTAGTTCTCAGTTAATATCTTTTGTAATAGTCAACAGAAAGTTGAAATGAGATAAGGCACTCACTCATTATCGATATGAAGAATCTAGTGCCCACTCTATATCAGATATTGAACCACTGATTTTCACACATACCTCTGATTAAAGTCTCAAAACATCTGTATGAGCTCATTATTTGATTACCATTCTAGAGTAAGAATAACAGAATAATTTAAAAAATACAGGCAGTGCACTCAATATCAGAAAGCAAGAGTCAGTATTTCTAATTGTAGAAAAGTCTTTCTATCACTTCAAGGCATGTAAACAGGCATTTTGGCTGTCTCTGGGGTTAAAACAGACATCAAGACCTTATCTCTATGAAGTTTATTCTGTTATTATTCCGTCAAACTGAATTAAATTGGGAAGTCATTTATAAATATGTGAAATTTTCCATATATTTAAACATAAACCTTATGAGTCAACAAAGTTTTCAAATTGAAGATACAGGATAAATAAATATTTTAACAAGGGAATGCCTGAGACACGTAAATGGTAGCCTCAGTGACATCAAAGAGTTCTATTTTCTAAGAACCTTGCTCCACCCTACGTGCTCCAAAGTACTTGCCATGAGTCAACATGCAGGCTTAGTCTGACCGTCTGCACTTAATGTGTTTTAGATGCAAGAATGCATAAAGCAGTTTCTTAATTTAAATGTGTGTTAAGAAGACTACCAGAGCAAGAAGATTAAGAATAAAAGGACTTGTTCATTTTTTTTTTTACGTGGTGGCATGTATTTTTAAAATCTTGTACATTGCTGTAATGTATGATGGAATGAAGAAAGGCAAAGAGGTATACACAAATATGAATATCTACTTATCAGATCACTTTTATAACGCCTTTAATTTGCATTTTTGTCTCATTTTACTGTATTTTTAAAGTTTGAAATTTAAAACAACAACTCTAACAACTTTGAAAAGTTCATAGAAATTTATCTTTCTAGGGTGAAATATTTTAAATGTACAGGAAGTAAAGAGATCATCAGGACACTTTACCAACCCACCAAGAAGATCACAAAAATTTGTGAAGGGAAAATCCCTACCTACCTGAGCATCTTAGGTTTTGACATCTTAGGTTTCATTCACATCCAGAGCTACTTATCTCTGGAAGAAAACACAATTCAACTAGTCAGCAGGTATAGTTAGGAGTTGATAGGGCACAGTTCTTTTCAGAAATGTTCACTTTTTCTCCCAGTCACTTTTTTCTTTTCATCTTCTTTTTTTTCCCCACAAAAATATGCCAGTCACCGTGCTTATTTCTGTGTCTAACAAATTATGCTTTAAAGTTTACCTACCAATAAAAAGGTAGGAAATTATAGGCACATCTTAGATGACTGTTGATTACTTTCAAGGTCACATATTGTAAATACCTGCCATATTGAAAGAAAACAAGAAAAAAAATAGGAACTGAATTGCCTGTCATGCTCTGGGAGACAGCCAGACCTTGACATTCTGAGGTCCATCAAATGTAGCTCAGCTTAAATATATGTTTTTTAGTGTTTTATAAATATAAATAATCTAGTTATTACACTTTGAGACACAGTCTCAAGAATGTTTCTCAAAGTTAAATGGCCTCACACTTGCAATAGCCTGAAAAATAAACCAAACCCCAGCATTTACAAAATGTGCTGTGCTTTAGAATTAAATTTTTTTCTGTGACATAGCATAGGCATAGGAAATGAAAAGTACATATTTTATCAGCATATAAAATGCTATTTTCTGCTTTGTACATCATAAAATATAACTTATTTGTTTCAATAAAAATATTTTGTTATATTTGCAATTTTACATGTCCATGTGTATTATGGGGAAAAATTGAGACTATATAGCTGTGTTACTCAAATGAATGTTCTTTTTTGTTAGCCAAGTGAATCAAATATCATTATTATATGATATATCATTCTATACAGTGATTAATTATATGCTATTTAATTTTTAATAATTTGCATAGTAACTAAAAATAAAATAACTATCTTCCTTTTTGACAACACAAACGATAAATTACATACCCTTCCTGTTAACACTAACAAACTTAGAGTACATCTACCAGGGGACACTTGTCCTTAATCAAGGAAAAAAGAAAGATACTTCATGGCTGTAGCTCACAAAACAATGCCTCCTTGAGAAGGGAAGAAAAGAATTGGTCAATAAAATTGAATAGGATAAGTGTGGGTGTCACAATGCACAAAAGAAAAATGTTACATGGGTGCTCATGTCTTAGCTTAATCACGCTCCCTTATTACTGACTGATTTATTCCTTGATTTGTAAGTGCTCCATCCTTTCTACCAGCTTCATTGGCTCTTCCTTTGCCCACTTTTGATTTCAAGGGAAAGATGTGTTTATGTGACTACCACCCTGACAGTTTCACCTAGCTCTTCTTAGATAAGTTTCCCTTTTGACAGCAAGTTGCAATGACCACGGTAATAACCTTTCTCCTTTTTTGCACTGCAAATGATTCTCTCGTGTTTTGTTTCACAAAATATTAGTCCTGCCAAGTACTCTTTCAGCAGCTGAACAGTCCATTCTTCTTAAAATATCCCTTGTCCCCTGGCAGCCAGAAGAGTTTTCTGGGACTCTCCTTCGCTTCTTCCCTGATGCCTTCTCCCCAGCTCTTGAACACAGGAGAATCTCAGGAGCCAGTCTTTTTCCTCTCTTCTCTCTCTATACTCATTTCTTGGATGGGGTAAGGCTTACCTACCCAATGGCTTTAGAGTCTATATGTATGCCAGTAACACCCAAATTTATGTTTGTAGTGGAAGTTTCTCTAAAATCCCAAGACTCATATCCACTGCCAATGGGATTGTCTACTTGGGTGATTTATAGACAATTTATACTTAATATGTTCTAGATTGAACTCCATTCTTCCCTCAAATCTTTCCTGTTTATGTTGCTTATCTTTGTAAATGACACACCATCTTTCATTTGTTCAGAGAGAAAATCCTTGGAGTCATCGTGATTCTCCTCTTTTCTTCAGACACTTCACATACAACTTTTTAAAAAATCTTAATTTCAAAATACATTTTGATTTTAATACTTCCCACCACTTGTTCCTCTACCATCATGGTCCAAGTCATCACCATCTCTCTTCCAAGTATTCTATCAGAATCCTGTCCTAATGGAATCTGTTTGATATTGCTTAATGCAGAATGCAAGTTACTTGACAATGAAATTCTATCTTTTAATATCACCTCATAACTTCTATTTGGAAATGAAATACCTCTTGGAAAACACTGCTGTAAAAACTGTTAATTTATTAGAGTTGCCCTAAGCCCTCTTCTTTTCTTTACTTTTCAAGTACTCTTTCTCATTTTGTTCTTGCAAATTCTGCTCTTAACATTCTTTCCTCCTTCCAAAATCAGTAGGTCACAAAACAGATATAATCTCTGTATAGAAGTATAAAATTAGTGTCAGAATATATGTGTATCTATCTGACACCTACGCACTTCTCTTGGTTAGCTCCTCCACGAAAAGTCATGATGATGCTATTAGATTGTCCCCGTTAGTCATTTTACCTTTGGCTCATTCTGGTGGTGCTACTTTATTGCAAGCAGTCCATTCTGAGCTCTGAATAACACTTTAATTTGAATAAAATTGACAAATATATTTGGTCACTTGATCATAAAATTCAAGTCTCATCATGGCATTCTAAAGGAAGTAAAGGGGAATGTGCTTATATTATTCTATTCTAAAGGAAGAAAACAAATGTATTTGTGATCTTGAATAAATTCCTCAAGCAGATAAAACTCTGCCTCATCTTATTTTATTGTCTCACACTGATCATTGAAGTAATTGAGGTTTTGATCACTTATCTACACATTTATATCTCTAAAATCAGATTATTTCTTCCTGAAATACAATTACCATTACTTTTCAGTTGTTGGAAACTTATTGCATAGCCCATTACATATCAAAATAGTCATTTAGTCAATAGTCTGTCTTAGGTTCCTCTACACGCTGAGATTCACACTTTCAAAGCATACAAAGAAATTGAAATAGTGTAAAAAAGAAAGCTTCTATGTACATGTGTAACAGAAACAAAACTCGCCATCACATTAATAATACATTTTACTACTAAGTTTGGGAAATAAATATTTCAATGTGTTTTAAATAAATGTTAGCATTATTTTTTAAATTACTATATAAAATTTAAATGTGAAATATGTTATTGGTAGGTTTCTTTAAATAAATTACAAACCCATTTATAAATTAGCCAATGACTTACAAGACGTATTGAGAAGCTGGGTCTGGTCAAATAATTGAATCCTCCAGCATGAGTACTGAGTTAGCGATCTATCACAGAAACAAAGAACCGAGTACCGCATGGTCTAACTCATAAGTGGGACCTTAACATCTGCCAAAAAAAGCACAAGGAAGGGATTGGCAGACATGGGACACTGCCAGGAGAGGAAGGAAGAGGGGACACAGCAACACAAAGGGTACCTGATCCTAACCTAGGGGAAGGAAGGACCAGTTGGAGACCCCAAACTTCACCTGCACATTTGTTATTTCTGTACTTACTCCTGACTTGTACCCCACATCTTTCTAATAAAATAAAGCAAAAAATAAATCATAAGATGATAGCCTACAGCAATTTGTTAATCAAAATTAGCAAAGTTTCTCATATTCATAAGAAATCAGAATGTTAATAGACAGAGGAAAGGAATGTAGCAAAGCAAATTTGACACCAGTGTAATATTTTTCTTCATTTGGTCTTTAAAACATAAATTAGAGTGTGATTGGGTTGAGCAACTTTTTGAGTTCCTTCCAGTTTGGTAATTCTTAGGTAGGACATTTTTTTTTTTTTTTTGACTCACCATAGTAGCAGAGGAGTATTCCCTTAAAGGTCTATTCATTCATGGATATAATCCTGAGTCTGAGAGGTCAATGGTTCATAAAAGAGCCTCTGTCTGTTCTGGCAGGGTTCTGAATATTTGGCAAGATTTATTCAAAAATAGGTCCAGGATGGAAAAAGCAGAGGCAGAGCTGGCAAAGACATATAGGAATGCTTGCCTTCTCTGTTCTGGCTCTAGCTGGTGCTATTTAGCAGTCATTTTATGAAAACATGAACACAAAGCTCAGTCATGCCTTTTTAAATGGAGAAAAACATCAAAGCTAAAAATAGGTCATCGTTTTATTGAGCTTCAGTCATGCAGTCTTACCTGGTGTGCGTTTGTTGTCAACTGACAGACTCCCCCAAAGTAGATGGTGGAGTTTTCCTGGCTGATCCTTTCATGTGCTGATTTCACTCAGACTCTGATGTTTTATTTAATTCTAAGTGCTATAAACCAAAAATTTGCCTTGAAACAAGACAGAGAATTTCTATCCACTCTGACTGTAGAATACTTTACCCATATCCAGAAATAAAGAGGTAAAAATATGTTTCCTTTTTTAAAAATTTCATATCTAACAATGTTGAATTTGTCATCTTATAACTAATTGTGCTCTAACAAAATCAAATAGAAAGAACCTTAACAACAACATCCCCTAAAACCTAGCTGCTCAATGAGTACTGTTCAAATAAATTTGAATTTAATTTCATTGGAAAAAAATCTCGATAAGTTTTTAAGAATAATACCATATTTCTTGCTCCTCAAATAGATAATAATCTATCTTGCTTCTAATAACTAATATACTTTTGAAAGTAAGAATTGGCAAATGTATAGGCAGTACTTCATATTATTTTATTTGTAATATATTTCAATGTTTGTATCGATTACGTTGTTATTAAAGATCAATACATAGAAAAGTAAAATATTTAAAGGTGATTATGTTGCAAGTGCAATATTTTAAAATCTATTTCTAATCCAAAATATTTCTAAATGATTAACAACTTTTCTATTAATACAGTAACAGACAAAAATGAAATATGTTACTCTTTCCAATTCCACAATCCTACCATGTTACAGTGACCAATAGTGAAAATGTCTCTCACACACATTTTTTTGTCCAAATAAACATACTTGAAAATAGATTTTAAATTTTTCTTTATAAAATAGTGTCAACTAATCCTGTATAATTAAGAGGAATTATATTTATATTTTAAACCTTGTTCCTTTCCAGTGTTGACCTCTGTTTAATTTTTTATATGATTACAAAATAGTCAAAAGAATGGAATTCTAGTTCACTAAAAACAGATTTCTGCAATTTTCTGGATTCTACCAAATTTCTACTGACTGATTGTGAGAACTTATGTTCTAAATATGTCAGAAAACTAACCTTCCTTCGTTCACATTCTTGATAACACAGGTTATTGTCATATTTTTTTCCCCAATTCTCTAGGGTGAAAAAGTTATCCCATTGATATTTTAATTGGGCCTTCACTCTGACAATTTTTCTACTCATCATTTTGCCTGCTCACAATATATACTTCAGTATCTAATAGACATCTCAGTACTAAGTACCTAAACCTGAACTCCCAATGTTTATCCCTGAAGTGTCAACTCCATCTTTCCTTTCCTAGTCCCAAGGCCAAACTCCTGAAACCACCCTTTTACACTTCCCACATACTCTTTCAGCAAACACTGTCATCACCACACCTCCATCACTGCCACCACCTGATTCCCAGACACCACAGTCCCCTGCCTGGAATAGCAGGTGATTTCAAGAGTTTGGACTTAGGAATAGGAAAGGGAAAATGGAGCTGACACTTTGGGAATAAGCATCAGAATTTCAGGTTTGGGTATTTGCCTCTTAGCTGATCTCCTTAGCCTTTGCCCCCTATACAATATTCACAGAGGTGAAATAACACCATTCATTGTAAAAATAAAATAGCATCACAAAACTCTTCACATCTTTGTCTTAGTAAAAATGGAATCTTTGCTTTGATCTTTAACCCCCGACTAGATCTGATGTCCTTTTCATTCTCGAGCTCATTTCCTAACACTGCTCCCTGGTTTACTCAGACTCTCTGGCTTCCAGGAATTTCTGGGGACACACTGTAGACTTCTCTGTTTTCAAGCCTTCTCACTAGTCTGCCAAATCCCCTCATCTTTGAATGCTCTTTCCTCAGTTATCCACATAGTTTATTTGTTCTGTTATGATTATTATTGTTGTTTTATTATTTTTTTCTTAAATATTACCTTCAAACCTAATCGATGTGATTATTTTTTCATTGTAAAACAACCTTCAATATCTCCCTACTCTGCTTCATTTTTCTCCACAGTACCTACCAACATGTAACATAAGAGATCTGACAATTAAGTTTGTGAATTCATCTTTAAAAAAATGCTACATACCTCATTGCTGAATATCACTATGGTCACCTTTAAAGTCCTCCCCTTGGGAAACTATGCACCAATGTCAGTACATAATTCACACATCAAATCAATGTTGGAACTCTTTTTCCAGAATGGCCATTAGAGCCTTTGCTGTATTACCCTTGATATCATGAATGTCCTCAAATATCTTTCTTTCAATATTTTATTTATCCTTGGATAAAGAAAAAAGTCATGGAGAGAGCTGATCAAGTAAGTAGGGAGGGTATTCCAATACAGTTATTGGTACAGTGCTGCCAAGTTCACATGGTGGCAAGTTTGTGAACTTAATTGTCCAGCCTCAACAAATAGCAAGGACAGCTCTGAAGGCCATTCCAGAAAAAGAGTCTCAAAACTGCTTTGACGGGTGGAGTAGGCACTGGCATCGATGCATAGCTTCCCAAGGGGAGGACTTCAAAGGTGACCATAGTGATATTCAGCGATGAGGTATACAGCACTTTTTCTAGGATGACTTGGAGACATAATTGTCAGACTCCATATTATATATTTTGCTAATTTATCTATTAATTTACCTTTTACCCCAACATTTTCTCTTAAATTATATTTCATCCAGGGTTTGATTTTTTTTTTCTTTTTGAAGTGAATTTTCAGGAATCTATCACTTTGTGGCAAACTCATTTTCTGTTAATCAGATTTTATTATCTCTCATAATTTGAAAGTAAGATTCTATGAAAAAAGTAAAAGTGTCATTCATTTCTGGCAGCCTGTCTTATCACAAGGTAAATGGGCAAACTATTCACATATGTAAACTACACTAACTCCAAAGCTGAAGAAACACACCAAGCATTGTGCATTTTTCTTACTAGTAGGAGATAACAGCATTCAAAAATGTGTCCTACACTTTACGGAGAAGTCATCTCATGTGTCCCATAAATTTGGACTTCTAAAAAGCCTCACTGATGTGGTAAGCCCCTGTCTGTTTGTAGAGTTTATCTCTCACTCTCTGGCATGCATGTACTACTTATCAAGACCTCCAGTATTTCTGCCAATTTAACTTATTTGATTTCATGAACATATTATCATTCATTGATATACTTGACTATTTTGATGTTTAATAGAATATTTAGGTTGTCCAAGCACCTTAGAACTATGTTATAGCAGTAAACAGTATATATATTGATATATAGACTTGGGTCAAGACTGTTACATGCTGGAGTTATTATCAATTTACTATAGGTAAGACATTACATTCAACATAGCAGTGGAAACTTGTGCTACTACTTGTTTGTGGGATAGTAGTTCCCCTTTATCTGTGGAGGAATGTGTTTCAACTCCCAGTGGATGATGCCTAAAACCACAGAGAGTACCAAATTTTGTATGTATTATGTCGTCATCCTATATATATTTACCTATGATAAAGTTTAACTTATGTTAGACAAAGTAGGTTTACCCTCTGGAGTTATTATTAAGTAAAATAAGGGGTACTTGAACACAAGCACTGTAACACCAAAACAATCAATCTGATAAATGAAACAGCTACTCAATGACTAATGGGCAGAAAGTCTATACAACATAGAAATACTGGACAAAGTGATGGTTTGCCTCCTGGACAAAATAGAGAGGAGTGACACAAAATATCATCATGCTACTTAGAACAATGTGCAATTCAAAACTTGTGAATGGTTTATTTCTGAGATTTTTTGTTTAATATTTTCAGGCCATGGTTGATCATGGGTCACTGAAACTTTGGAAAGCAAGATCCATTAAAAAAAAAAAAAGGAGGAATACATTAGTTCACTATTCATCTAACATGATCTATTTGTTTTCTGGCGGGGCCAGATGGTGACTTTTAGGACAGGAATCATCATCCCTGCATTTTTAAGCCATTGAATGATGGTAAGTTCTGCCATTTACCATCCCCACTCCCTGTCCCCCTTCCTATACATACATACAACATCCCAAGGCTGGCTTCATTATTTTGCCAAGAAGCAGAAGGAAGGGGAAGTAGTTTCAGGAGTTTTTTCTTATCCTTTCCCACTACAATGTCACTTAACTCAATCATGGAATCAAGTGAAGGTTCTGCCAACTACCAAGTATGTTCATCCTAATTACACATTGTGGACTTGGGAAATGGCCACTTGATACCTAGTAGGTTAATTCTGAGTCAGACCCTGACAAAGATTTGATGTGTTAAAATATCTATATGCTTTCTTCTCCCTAATAAAAGTCAACAGGGGCACTTTGAATCCTGAGAATCAATTCAAGCATCAAGTCCAATAATCATTTAAAAGTTCAGTTATTCTCTTCTCCCAATCAAAAGTTTCCTAAATGCATTAGTCAGAGTTTTACAAAAATAAATAAATAAATAAATAAATAAATAAATAAATAAGCAAGATGGTGTGTGTATATGTAGAGAAACATATTTAAAGGAATCAGCTCATGTGATTAAGAAGGTTAGCAAATCCAAAATCTGCAAGGTAGGCTAGCATGCTAGTGACCTGGGAAAGAGCTAATGTTGCCATTCAAGTCCTAGGACTATCTGCTGGCAAAATTCCCTTTTTTTCAGAAAGTCAGTCTTTTTCTGTTGATGTTCAACTGATTGGATAAAATCTACCCATATTATGGAAGGTAATCTGCTTTACTAAAAGACTATTGATTTAAACGTAAATTTCATCTAAAAATACCTTTAGAATGATATTTGAACAAATATCTGATTGTCATGTTCTAGCAAAGTTGACACATAAAATGCACCATCATAGCAAGGAAACAGATCTCAGCTGAGAATAACTGGAGATATTAGTATCAAATACATGTACTGTCAAATTGTAGAACACTTCCTTATTAGGACTTGTCTTCTCATTCAGTAAAGAGTTAATAATTTTATAACTGGCTCAGCTACCTGGTCAAATAATTTTTCTTAATTACATAAATTTAAACATAACTTAATAGCTGTACATATTATCTTGCTTCTGGAAACACTTTAGACAATTAACCATCTCTTTGGCTGTCTACAGTTCTCACACATGGTTGTCACTCTGATTCTTGCTATTCATTACAATAACTGTACTCACCTTGATTTTGATGTTTAAACAATACCACCTAGGTTCTGTAACTTTGCGATCCTAGAGTCAGTAATCCCATTATAAAATCATGTCCTACTATTAGACATGGCATACAGAGAAAAACCACCACTGAGCTTGTGAATGATGGGAGTTTTTATCTCACCAAGACACCCCTTATTGTATAGGCAAATTAATTTTCTTTCAGAATCTTCTGCAGAACAATGACTGGCTGATTTTCTGGTCTTTCTAGATAACCTCTCTAACTACTACTTAACTTTCTGACTTTTTCTTCACTATTTAAACATTGTATAATTGAAATTTTTAATTATCTTAGTTCAAGTCATCATTTATCCAACTCATTAGAATCTATTAGTGTATTAGCACTACCTGTAGGGGAGTTTCCAGGGTTTTTACCAGGGAATTTTAAGTTGATCTTTTTTTCTTTTATCACTTTAGTAATATTTTTCCATTGTCTTCTGATTGCCATCATTTCAGTTGACAAGTTAGCTGTTAGTATTATATTTCCCCTAAACAGTCATCTTCTTTTAATTTGTACTGTTCCTAAGTTTCTTATTTATTCCTTCAGATTTTCATATTTTAAACCCTGTGTTATGTTATAAATGTACACATAAATTTTTCTTGCATCTCACGTATTTTTTTTAAATTTTGATTTCTGGAAGCAGGTATCTTCTTGTATTTTTTAATAATGTCTTATTTTTTCTAATTGTGTTTTAATTATTTTAAGATTATAGATAAAATAGTTATTTTATAGACTCTATTTAAAATTACATTCTTCTAAGTCATTGAAATTCTGATTGTTCTATTTTTAATGTCTAAGCTGCTCACTTACAATGTCTACAATATCTGAAATTCCAGTTTCTTGTTTACTATGACTATCACATCCCTTTGCATATCAACTCTTTCTGGATTTACTTGATTTCCACTTCACTCTGTTTTGATTTCTAAAGAGCTTTAGTTTACTGTTAATATAATTAAATGTGTAAAAAATAAATATGTACACCATATCCAAAATCTTATCATATTTTGTGGGAATATTTTTTTAAATTTTTATATAGTCTTTTATAACTTCTGAGGGTATTTAAGCAATTTTTTAAATTAATTTATCACTAATTTTTAAAAATATTTTCACTTCAATATATGTAGTTCCATTAATTTTCTTTTTTTTTTTGGTTGGGACTTCATTTTATTTATTTATCTATGTATCTATCTATTTACTTCTTTATTTTTAACTTTAAAATTTTTCATTTTAAAATGATGGTGTACAATTCAGGGTTAGGTATACAAATGTTCATTATGCACGTAACCTTGTTGATGAGGTGCGCCCACTCCTTTCCCAAGCAGGTTGCCACTGCCAATCCCATCTCCCCATCCCCCACCACCCTACAGTTTCCAACTACTGTCAATCCTTTTCTTATAGTATTATGATAGTTGTTCAAGGTCCACTAATGAGTGAAAACATGTGATACTCAGTTCTTTGTTTCTGAGAAGATCACTCAGTATTATAGGCTCTAAGTCCATCCAGGTTGCTGTGAAGTTCATGATTTTGTTCTTCTTTATGACTGTGTAACATTCTATTGTGTATATGTAACACATTTTTTAAAGTCCAGTCCTCTTTTGATGGGCAGCATGGTTATTTCCATGTTCTTGCTATTGTGAACATTGCTGTGATAAATATACATATGCAGGTATCTTTTTTATAGAGTGATTTGAGTTCTTCCGGGTATATTCCCAGTAGGGGGATTGTGGGGTCATATGGAAAGTCAATTTTTAGAACTTTTAGGAATTGCCACACTGTTTTCCAAAGAGGCTGTACTAGTTTACACTCCCACCAACAATGTAGAAGTGTTCTCTTTTCATAACATCCTCTTCAGCGTCTGTTATTTTTTGAGTTAGTGATGATGGCCATTCTGACTGGAGTTAGGTGGTATCTCCATATAATTTCAATTTGCATTTCCTTGATGACTTGTGAAGATTAACATTTTTTCATGTATCTGTTGGCTGCTCATACGTCTTCTTTTGAGAACTGTCTATGCATATCTTTTGCCCATTTTGTAATGAGGCTGTTTGTTTTTTTTTTTTTCTTTTTGGCACATTTGAGTTCCTTGTAGATCCTAGATGTTAGACCTTTGTCAGACATACAGTTGGCAAATATTTTTCCTCAGTCTGTGGGCTGTCTCCCTGCACTCTTGATGGTTTCTTGGCTTTGCAGAAGCTTGTCAGTTTGATGCGGTCCCACTTATCTATCTTATCTCTTATGGCATGGGCACTTGGGGTTTTGATCAGGAATTGGTTGCCAGTTCCAATTTCCATAAGGGTGTCTCCTGCATTTTCTAAGGTTCTAATTGTTTGAGATTTTACATTTAGGTCTCTGATCCATTTAAAGTTGATTTTTTGCGTATGGAGATAGGTAGGGGTCCTGTTTCAATCTTCTGCATGTGGTCAGCCAGTTTTCCCAGCACCATTTACTGAATAGGTTCTCCTCTTTGCAGTGGTTGGTGATGGAGGCTTTGTTGAAGATGAATTGGTTGAGAAATTGAGGTTTTGCTTCTGGAATCTCAATTCTATTCCACTGGTCTATATACCTATTCTTGTACCAATACCAGGCTGTTTTGATTATTGTAGCTTTATAATAAAGTTTAAAATCTGGGAGTGTGATACCTCCTGCTTTGTATGTTTGTTTGTTTGTTTGATTTTCTGAGTATTGTTTTGGCTATTTTGCTTATTTATGTTTTCATATGAATTCCTGTATTGTTGTTTCTAGGTCTGAGAAGAATGTTACTGGTAATTTAATGGGCATTGCTTTAAATCTGTAGATTGCCTTAGGTAGAATGAACATCTTAACAATGTGGATTCTTCCAATCCATGAGCATGAGATATTTTTCCACTTGTTTGTGTCATCTTTGATTTCTTTGAGCAGTATTTTTTAGTTTTCTTGTAAAGGTCTTTCCCATCTCTGGTTAGGAATATGCCAAGGTATTTCTTTCTCTCTCTTTTTTTTTGTGTGTGGCTATTATGAATGGGATTGTGCTTTTTATTTGGGTGTCTACTTGTCTATTATTGGTGTATAGAAATGTGATTATCTTTTGTACATTTATTTTATACCTTGAGACTTGCCAAAGTCCTTTATCAGTACAAGGAGGTTTTTGACAGATTCTCTTGAGTTTTCAAGATATAAAATCATGGCATCTGCAAAGAGGGATAACTTTATTTGCTCTTTTCTTATTTGGATACCCCGATTGCCTTCACTTCTTTGATTGCTCTAGCGAAGACTTCCAAAACTATGTTGAACAGGCAGGGTGTGAGTGGACATCCCTGTCATTCCAGTTTTCCGGGAAAATGGTTCCAATTTCTGTCTGTTTAACAAACATTTTTCTTGCATCTCACGTATTTTCTCTAAATTTTAGTTTCTGGAAGTGGATATATTCTTATATTTTTAATAATGTCTTATTTGTTCTAATTGTGTTTTAATTCTTTTAAGATTATCGATAATATAGTTATTTTATAGACTCTAATAATTACATTCTTCTAAATCATTGGAATTCTGATTGTTCTATTTTTTATGTCTAAGCTGCTCACTTACAATGTCTACAATATCTGAAATTCCAATTACTTGTTTACTAGGACTATCACATCCCTTTGGACAACAACTCTTTCTTGATTTACTTGATTTTCACTTCACACTCTGTTTGATTTCTAAAGTGCTTTAGTTTACTGTTAATACAATTAAATATGTTAAAAATAAATGTTTATACCATATCCAAAATCTTATCATGTTTTGTGGGGATATTTTAAAAAAATTTTTATATAGCCTTTTATAACTTCTGAGGGTATTTATGCAAATTATTTTTTATTAATTTATCACTAATTTTAAAAAATATTTTCACTTCAATATATGTAGTTCTATTAATTTTCTCCAAAACTATATATATTTTTATTTTTAGTGTACTTTATTTTACTGCTTCTACCACATATGCTGACTACATTTTAAAAATGATCTTACTTCAAATATTTCAATAAATGCTATCTATATGTCTTTATTAACTGGAATTTTTGTCTTATAGGATTACCTAAAAGTGAGATTTCTGGATTACAGAAATAGATATCTACATTTTAAACAGTAAATAATTAAATACATATTATTGTATTTCCCTTCTCTTGGTTTCAGATTTATGACTCTACATCATAACCACTTCCTTCCAGAAAAAGTATATCAATATATTTAAAGACACAGATATAGAAAAACTTATTATGTATATCAGAGCTTGCTAAATTAGTCATGATGTTCTGAAAACAAACAACAACAAAATGGGGGGAAAATTCACTCTAGCAATATTAAATAGAACAGAGACTTATAAAAGCTTGTATCTGTCAATGAATTTATAGGCATGACACCAAAAGTATGATCAGCAAAAGAAAGAATAAATAAATCAGACTTCATTCAACTAAAAAAATATATACATCAAATGATAACACAAAGATGAAAAGACAATCTATAGAATGGAAGAGATAGTTACAAGTTATTTATCTGAAAATATTGCAATTCAGTGTCCAGAATACATGAAGAAAATTTATAATTCAATAACAAATGAATAATCCAATTTAAAAATGGGCAAAAGACATAGGTAAACATTTCTCCAAGAAACATATGCAAATGCCAACAATCAGGTGAAAAGATTCTCAGCACCATTAGTCATTCAGAAATTAAAAACCAAAACACAAAATGAGATAACAGTTTACACTCACAATAAACATAAAAGACCACATGTTTTGTTACTGCATTTTTATAAAATATGTAAAATATTAAAATCCATAGAGAAAGAAAACAGATTGACAGTTGCCTGGGCCTAGCGTCAGGAGGAAGGAGTACTGACTGCTTAAATGGTTATGAGAAACCAGTGAAAACAAAAGTTGGTGGTTTGACAGTATCTACAGTATTAATTTCATCTAGGTGTACAGATCAGGAAAAAAGTAAATAGTATACAAATTACCAATATCAGTAATGGGAGAGGTGATATTACTACAAATTCTGCAGACATTAGTAAAACAATAAGAAAATGTTGAGGACAACTTTATGCTTATAAACACTACAACCTAGGTAAAATAAACAAATCTCCCAAAAGAAACAAACTACCAGCAAACAAAAAACACTGCTTAGTTTAATATTTACGGGATAATTTATTTATGCATATACTTTAAAAATTCCAAATATCAAGAAGTTTTTACAAAAAGAAACCTTAGCTACAGATGGCTTCACTGTTGACTTCACTCAAAGATTTAAGAAAATAGTAATAGAAATTCTATAAAAACTTTCAAGAAAATTTTAAAAAATAGAATAATTTTTAACTTATTTTAGGAAGCCAACATTACTGTGATAATGAAACTAGATGAAGACATAACAAGATAATATATGTGATGAATATAGATAATACAGTTTTAAGCAAACTTTTATATAACTGAACCCAACTTTTAAAAAAAGGTAATATGACATGACCAAATGTGATTCATCTAAAAAAATGCAAGTTTGTCTTAATATTTAAAAATCAATATATCTAATTCAACATATAAACAAATCACAAATCCCGTGCCTTTGGGAGGCTGTGGTGAGTGGATTGCCTGAGCCCGCGGGTTCGAGACCCGCCTGGGCAGCGAGACCTCATCTCTACAATAAATCAAAAAATCAGCCGGGCGTGGTAGCGCATGCCTGTAATTCCGGCTACTTGGAAGGTTGAGGCGGAAGGATCGCCGGAGCCCAGCAGGTCAAGGCTGCGGTGGCCGGGAGCGGTCACTGCACTCCAGTCTGGGTGACAGAGTGAGACTCCAACTCAAAAAAATAAAAAAAATAAAAAAAAAAACAAATCACAAAAGGAAAAACATATGTTCACGTTAATTTATCTAAAAAAGGCATGTGAAAAAATTAAACATCCATTCCTGATAAAACCTATCAGCCAATCAAGAATAGAAGGGAATTTCTTCAATTGCTAAAGAGTATCTGTGAAAAAAACCTATAGCTAACAAGACAAAAGAGTACACAATTCTATGACACCTATTTAAATATATTTCTCAGAATGTTACAATCTTCCATATTGACAGAAAGTCAATCAAAGGCTGCCTGGGAATGGTGTGGCATAAGATTGCAAGAAAGGAAGAAAGTTTCTGAGAAAATTTTGGGATGATAAGTATGTTCATTATCTTGTGCTGGTATTTTCATGGGTATGTACACATGTCAATACTTACCAAATTTGGTGCTTTAAATATGTGGAATTTATGTAGATTATACCTCAGTAAAGCTGCTAAAACTGGAACAAATTTTACGTTTGGAGCCTAACAGGCTTTGAACTTTGCATATTCATATGTAAAAAAAGATAATAAATTTATCTTTACAAAAGGGGAAATGACATATGTAACATGCTTGAGTATTGCTTGCCAAATGTGACCCAATCAGGCAAATTCTGCTTTAACATCTAGCATTTCTAAAGAATTCATTTGTTAGTAATAAAGCAGGTATCAAGTATGGTTTTATATGACACAGATAGCTCAATCTAGATAGAAGTAGATAGTTAATGGATGGATGACAAATAAATAATAGTACTGTCTTTGTCCATTTAGTATTGCTGTAACAGAGTATTTGTGACTTGGTCATTATAAAGGAAAAGAATTTGGTTCACAATTCCAGTGGCTGAACAGTTCAAGATTAGGCAGCCACATCTGGTAAGAGACTCATGCTGCTTCAAATGATGGTGAAAGAGGAGAAGCCACGGGAAAAGAGATCACACGGAGAAGAAAAGCAAAAGAGAAAAGCTGACTAGGCCAGACTTTTTAACAACTTGTTCATGAGGGAACTAATCCACCCCCTTAAGACTGAGACCTCACCCAACCCCTGAGGGTGGGCGTTGATCTAGTCAGGAGGGATCCATCTCCACGAACCAATACCTCCACTATGCCCCATCTCCCAACAGGACCACCTTGAAGATCAAATTTCAACATGAGTTTTGGGGGCACAAACCACACCCAAACCATAGTAGAAAGCTGATTAACTGGTTGATGATGTAGAGACGGAAAAATGCATTTTAAAATGCTCATGTTAGACTAACCTTGAAGTTTATATTTTCAGGCATTCACATAAGCCAGGTTAAACCAAAATGCTTTTTCAAATTTTTCCACTATGCCAATAGGAAGAACCACCATATGGATGAATTCTTAAGCACAGGGGAGTCTCATTTGCTACTGATAACCCGCAAGAGAAATGAAAATGTGATTAAGCTAACCATGTACAACACTTCTGTTTTTATCTTGCTCCATATTACCTTTCCCGCAAAAAGAATATTTTAAAATGATGCTATTACTTTAATAGCTTCCATTTGCATTCTGAATTTTCATTGTGCCAGTTATCCGATTCCACTTATATGATGAAATTTGTGGGCCTCATGGCTATTTTAATGTGATGCCTTTTATACTGTAATTGAGAGAAGTCTCCAATGAATAAAATAAATGGTTTCAGGGGGTTCTTAAGCCCTCAGCAGACATCAGCTAAAATGTTAAGAGTGCCTCCAAATCCCACTGGTGCTATATTTTCTAACCATGAAAGAAATGTCATTATTGTAAATTCCCAGCTTTTGTCTGAAAATCTTGTACTAGATCCCTTGAGCGCCAGCTCAGTTAATTAATTCAAACAATTTCCTCTCTAATCTCTAAAACATTTTCATATTTAAGACAATAAATGAGATACTTAAGGGGTTCAGTCATTGTTGGTCATTAATGTGTCAGGGAATTAGAAAAATTGCTCCTAGTTTTCAGTGACATGAATAATGTCTCTTTTTTTTTCTTCCAATGGCTCTGACCTGGACAAGGTTAAAAGCATAGTTTCTCTGCAACTGAATTTAAGAAAATCCTATTTTCCACTTGCTTTGCTTTTAACACACATATCGAATGCTCTTCCTTTTCTTTGAGCAATAAATTTGATATGTAGCTTGATAGGTTATGCCAATTTAAAGATTAAATTAGTTAATAATAACTTTGAAATTAGTGATTAGTTTAGAAGAAGAATAATTGCATTTTCCTTGAACCAGTACATAAGGTTAATGCAGTTGGGAGTGTGATGGCTCCAGCAGCTTTGACACTAATTGGCGATTGTGTTACATGTTAAGATAAGGAGTCAGCATGAACAAATTCTCATGAGGTTTGCAGGAAGACAAAGCTATTTGTTCACAAACCTGCTTTTGTCCATTTGAAAGGTTGGTTTAATTTCATAAAAGGTTGGTCTGTGACCTTCAGGATAGAATTTCATAGTATTTAATGCCTTTGACTTTGGATTATCCAATTTAAACAAAGTGCAGAAAACAACTTTTTCTGTAAAGCAAAATCAGCCATCTTTTCGTCAATATGAGTCCAATGGTTCATCTAAAATTGACAATCTCTAAAGAAAAAAAATGAGATGAAAAGAAACTAGGCTTCTAATTGTTCATAATGCTTTGTGTTTGTATAGCTCTTACCTCAAAAATCTTATCATTTCGTGCATGTACACAGATGCATTCCTGTAAGTGTGATTCTACAATGTTGAAGAAAGATCTAGAGATTTGTGGATAGGGTAGAAAAATTATACATCACACATTATCCACAGGATAATAGAGACAGAAGATAAAAAAGAGAAAATTCCATAAATTCTACTGTAGGAACATACCTATTACTGTCTTGTCTCTGGTTATCAATCAAATGCAGAAAAATTTCAGTTTTATTAAAAAGGTTCCAGTTATATTTTTCCCATTCCTACTTTTTTAGAGGTTTAGTAATTTATACTATTAAAAGCTTAATGTTTTCCTCATCAAAATGTTAGAATTTGAAATTTTTATTTTAAATATATGCTCATCAATATTGGCTTCATAATAAATATTTTCACAATGAAGAACATGTTTGTGCAAAACAGGAGTATTGGTAGATATTACCAATATATTGTTTATTCTGATGCTAATTAGATTATTGGACTGTCTCATATTACATTATGAATCACAATTTTCCTAAAGTAGCATAAGATCGTTATATGTAGACCTCACCTAATTTGCTTTATCCTCATCTTTTTTTTTTGGGTTGGAGTCTCACTCTCGTCCAGACTGGAGTGCAGTGGCCGCTCCCGGCCACCGCAGCCTCGACCTGCTGGGCTCCAGTGATCCTTCCGCCTCAGCCTCCTGAGCAGCCGGAATTACAGGCGTGTGCTACCACGCCCAGCTAATTTTTTGATCTACTGTAGAGATGAGGTCTTGCTGCCCAAATGGGTCTCAACCCGCAGGCTCAGGCAATCCACTCACCTCAGCCTCCCAAAGGCGTATCCTCATCTTATATAATATCTTCTTTTAGGGCTTAAGCAGATATAATAATATTGCACGTATTTTCCATTTTCTGACAGGTTTTTACATTTAAATTGTTATATATTTTTTGCCATTTCTTTCTTTTAGACATTAAAAATTAAGGTGGGTGATATCATGATTTTAGCATAAAAAACAAGATAATTATTTCCCGATAATCAAAAATCAATTAAATATAGTCATGTCACTTACTGATCTGGCTACTTTCTGAAAAATGTGTCACTATGTGATTTTATCATTGAGCAAACATCAGAGTGCACTTACACAAGCTAGATGGTACAACCTACTACATATCTAAGCTATATAGTATATCCAATCATTTCTAGGCTACAAACTTGTATAGCATGTTACAGCACTGAATAGTGTAGACCGTAGGCAATTGTAACACTAAGGTAAGTATTTGTGTATCTAAACAAATCTAAATATAGAAAAGATATAACAAAAATATGGCATAAAATATTAAAAAGTGACATGCCTTTAATAAGCAGCTATATTATCATCTTGAGATCACTGTTGTACAGCAGTTCTAAGTATCTTCATGTAGAACATGACTGTGTTTCTAAATTAAAATGTGTAATAAATCCATCAAGGAAGGCTGTTTTAAAAATTTGAATAATTTTTGCAAATAAAGTATAATATCTAGTTATTTTCTGGTCAAGATTCTTCTTAAGCACTTATAAATAAATATTTATTTAAATGTTATTTACATAGTTATACCAAAGGATGAACACTGGAATCACAGTGTCAGAAAGCTTAACGTATTTTGTGTTGATTTACACAAAACATAACACATATAACTAATAATATGCCTATCAAAGCTATGTTACCAAATCTGAGCAACCCATAGTTTTCACCTTAGTTTTGCTTTTTCTTCATGGCCTATTATATACTAAAAATGGCAAAAAAAAGAAAAGAAAAGAAAAGAAAAATGGAACTTTCAAGAGGCTAGCAACTTCTAAGTAATGTAAGAAGAAAGAAGTAGAAAAGATAAGTACAGACTTAAGATGACAATGTTTACTAATAGCTTGGTTGATAGAAAAGATAATCAGAATTTATTTTAGCATGTTCTTCAATAATAAATTGTTAATCAAACTAGTTATAGCCCTTTAAATAATGAATTTATATATTTTAGTAATTCTTATTGCATTTCAATTTCCGATTAATCCTTAATTCTGTTTGTTCAAAATATACAAATGGGTAAGTATATACATAAACAGTTTCACGACCACATTCCTTAAGTCTCTTACTATCACCGTTGAGGTGGCTTTACCAGTTGCCTAATAGAGCATAGGGTAGATACACTTTACTCAACTCTTGCGCTGTTGACTTTTTTCAACAGTTTTTTTTCAGGAGCTAGACATTCTGTTCAAAAGATAAATTGGTTTCTAATGATAATAGATCACATTAAAAGAAAATGTAAATAGATAAAGTAGATCATGTACATTAAATTATAATAATTCACACTGTTCTTAGCGAGGTAGAAAAATATTTCTTTCCCCTGTGTTTCAGATTTCTTATAACCATTAGTGTTGCTCATCATTTTTGTTTTTTTGTTGCTGTTCTTTGAATATATGAAAATAATGTTCTTTTTAAAAATTTTTTTATTATAAAGATGTGGAGTACAATTCAGGGTTAGGTATACAAATATTGATTATGCAGATACCCTTGTTGATGAGGTATGCCCCTCTCTCCCCTAGGAGTTTCCCTCAACTGCCAATCCCTCCCCCCTCCCCTGACAGAAAATAGTGTTCTTTTATCAGTGGGTTGACGCATTTTTTAAGCTGATAGTTAGGTATTTATGCCTAAATTTATTAATAATTTGAATTTTTTCTTTTATGACTCATTTAATTATTTTCCTTTTCTCAGATACGTTAAATTTCTAGCATTCATGATGTTTAGAATTCTCCAGAGAAGCAACCAATAGGATATACATGGAGAAAGACACGTTTATTTAAAGAATTTGTTCACTTGACTAGTGGAGGCAGGCACGTCTGAATCTGTAAGGTTAGGTAGGCTGGATATTGAAATAAAAGTTCATGCTGCAATCTTGAGTTTGAAATCTGTAAGGCTAGTTAGCTGGAAATTCAGGCAGGATTTCGATGTAGTCTTAAGGCAAAATTTATTCAACAGATAACCTTAGTTTTTGTTCTTAAGGGCTTTAACTGATTGGATGAGACCCACCTACATTATGTAGGATAATCTGCTTTACTTAAAGTAAATTGATTATAAATGTTAATCACATTTACAAAACCTTTCACGGTAATGTCTAGAATAGTGTTTGACCAAACGGGGAACCATAACCTAGCCAAGCTGACACATTATGTTATATAATATATAAATTATATAATAATATATAACATATATGATTTATATGTACACATATGCTTCTAACTTATTCATTCTGACAGCTATAAATAGTCCATTTACTGAATCTTCCAGTTTATGCTTCAGCAATTGTTGTGCATATAGGTTGTTTCTTGTTACTTGCTATTGTGAATAGTGCTTCTATGTGTATTATTTTATGCATATTTTTATTAGCATTGTCCAAAACACCACCAGGATGGCTAAATAGTAGAAAGGAGTGCTTTATTAGCTATCCTGGTTTGCAAACTGGAAGAAGAAAGTCTTCAGCATGGATCAAAAATGCTCTCTCTTCAAAGAAGAGAAGGATAAGCTGGGTTTTATGCCTCATGGGGCCAAGATCATACATAGTCAGCAGGTTTAGGGGAAAAGCTATACATATTTATGAAGAGAGTCAAATGTATGTGAATTGGGTAAACATATAAGTAACACGAATCACACATTCACTTTGGGGTGGGATTTTAGTGCTAGAATGAGTGGGAATTTGACTCAAGTCAAAGATGAACTATAGAGCATGAAGACAGTTTGTGTCCAGCCTCTATCAGCTGGTTAAAACTGTTCTAATGTCTGCAATTGTTTATCAGAAAAGAGTTTGTAAGACAGGTCCACTGCTCAATCAGAGTTATAGTAGTCTTGGGTTTCAAATCAAAGTTGATAGCTCCTATCAATTTGGGATTTTAGCCATAAGAATTTAGAAATTTGCCATACCACCTTAACCCTGAATTCTTGACTTTCAGGAATCTTGGTTTACAATGGGCATTGCGATTTTCTTGGCTAACTAACACACTAAAAATCAAGAGTATGGAATTTGGACTTGTTCGACAACATGTCAAGATCTGTTATGAAGCAACGTTGATGGACTTAGAGTCTAAAATACTGAGTGATCTATCACAGAAACAAAGAACTGAGTACCACATGTTCTCACTCATAAGCGGACCTTGAACAATTAATTATCCAGTACTTTGGGAGGCCGAGGCAAGAGGATTGCCTGAACCCAGGGGTTCAAGACCAGCCTGGGCAATTTAGCAAGACATCATCTCTACAATAAATCAAAAAAATTAGCCGGGCATGATGGCACATGCCTGTAGTTCCAGCTACTTGGAAGGTTGAGGTAGAAGGATTGCCTGAGTCAGCAGGTCAAGGCTGCGGTGGCCATGAGCATCCCACTGCACTCCAGCCTGGGCAACAGAGTGAGACTCTGACTCAAAAAAAAAAAGAAAGAAAGAAAAGTTATCATAATACTATAAGAAAGTTCTTGGCAGTAGTGGGAAGCTGCCAGGGGAGAGGAGGGAGCACACCTCATCAACAAGAGTACCTGCATAATGAACACTGGTATACCTAAACCTGAATTGTACCCCACATCTTTAAAATAATTTTTTTAAACAAAAGACAGTATGGTAAGGCACAGAGATAGATACTGATACATAGAATAGAATACAAAGCCCATCTATGTGTGGTACTTGAATAGCATGTCAGCTAAGTTGAAACCATAAGGATTTTTCAATAATTGAAAGTGGAAAAAAATAATTTTATATGTAGAAAAATGAAGTTAATGCCTACTTTTCAAGAAAAAACATACTAATGAAAATAAAAAGATGAGTTACAACTGGACATATATTCTCATGACACACAACTACAAAATATATTTAATAATATGTTTTCAAATACATTCTTCAGATTACTAAGAAAAGCACAAATAACCCAGAAGTTCCATAGAAAAAATATATGATCAAGCATTTTGCAGAATGGGAAAACGATATGAAGCAATGCTAAACACCATGTGATTCATAAAAATTAAATAACATAACCAAATCAGGCCAGGTGCAGTGGCTCACACCTATAATCTCAGCACTGTGGGAAGCTGAGGTAGAAGAATTTTTTGAGCCCAGGAGTTGAAGACCAGCCTTAGCAACATAGCAAGACTTCATCTCTCCAAAAAAAAAATAATAAATTACTGGGCATCTTGGCATACACCTGTATTCCAAGCTACGTGGGAGACAGAGACAGAAGGATCACCAGAGTCCAGGATGTCAAAGATTCAGTGAATCTTGATTATACCAGTGCACTCCAGCCTGAACACAGTGAGATTCCAAATCAAAAAAAAGAAAAAATTACATACATAGAAATTTTATAACCATCAAATTACTCATTTGATAATGTGGTGTACATTTCTCATCAATTTGTGAAAACTTGCTATATATTTGTGATGCTGTTCTTTGCCTACTGTACAAGTTGTACATATTTTCCAGTGCATTATGCCTTTTCCTTTTTATTTTATCTTGTGCCATGAAAATATTTTAAATTTTATATTTAAATTTTATATTTTAGGTAGCCAATATGATTGAAGTGCTTAGTATTTTATTTAGCCAATATGTCTATATTTTTCCATCATTAAATGCTACACAAATAATAGCTTAAATAATTTTTTTAATTTTTAATTTTAAAGATGTAGGGTACAATTCAGGGTTAGGTATTATTCATTATAATAACGAAAATTAACTAAAAACCACCATGAAAATATCTTATTAAAATGTAAACGTTTGAGAACATACTCAATAAAAATTGGCAAAAACGTTTAAGATGACAACTTTCACTAGTATTGCTTAATGCTGACTTTTTGTTCTTAATAAATGAAGACATACACAGAGTAGTAAACCAAGATAAGTTAACTTCTTATTGAATTTTTGGAAAATATCACTTGACAGATAATATAATTAGTATTGTAAGACACTATTTTAATTAAAGCTGCGTTTTATCATTTGGGCTTTATTATTCAAAAATTCTATGATTCATTTTGATGGATCAGCTGGAATTTCCAGAGGTCTTCTAAATATCAGTAGATATACCTGTTTTCTTTTAGTTAGAAATAAAATGTCCTTAAATTTTCATTACAGTGGTATTGAAACATGCATCGCCCTCCATAGAATTTCTGAATATTCCCAAGAGGTATATGTTCTTGTAATCATGCATGGCGCATAAATTCTGCTTCTTCTAAATTAGTTCAATTTTGCACTCATATGCCATTACATTTAGGCTATTCTTATTTTCTGTCATTTGCCCAACTATAAAACTTTGCCCGTTTTTATTTTATTTAATTTTATTTATTTATTTATTTATTTTTGAGTTGGAATCTCACTCGGTCGCCCAGACTGGAGTGCAGTGGCCGCTCCCGGCCACCGCAGCCTCGCCTGCTGGGCTCCGGCAAGCCTTCTGTCTCAGCCTTCCGAGTAGCCGGAATTACAGGCGTGTGCTACCACGCCCGGCTGATTTTTTTTTTTTTTTTTTGTAGAGATGAGGTCTCGCTGCCCAGGAGGGTCTCGAACCCGCGGGCACAGGCAATCCACTCACCTCAGCCTCCCAAAGGCGCGGGATTACAGGCTGAGCCACCGAGCCTGGCTGCCCTTTATTTTAACTGTTACACATACACAGATACACACACACACACACACACACACACACACACACACGCACAAACATATAAACACAACCACATTTAAATCAACTGTGCTTACAGTGTGCTCTAGTGAATGTTGGGAGACAAGGAAAGATGCAGAGATTTGTATTACCTCAATTTGAAATATCACATTCTCTAATCATTTCCTCCTATCTTCCAACTCATTTCCTCTGAGAGTTCCACTCTTCTCCGAAAACAAATCTGAACCTTCTTCAGTTCTTTGATCCTATATGGTTTTCACTGTCCATGAGCTATTCCATATCCTTACATCTCTGTTCATTCATCTTAAGTCACAAGGGAAATAATTATATTAATTCCCTTACAGAAAATCCTCAAATCCTTTCTGGATTCATTTTACTCACTGAATTAAATCACAATCCTTGCTAAACCTAAAAATCTACCCTTTCCACATATGTGTTTACACAGCTGAACACAGATGAGGAAAACATGTGGACTGTTTTTATATGAAATTCATGACCAATAACTTTAACTGGAGCTTTATGTTGTTGGCAGTCAGATTGCACTTAATTTGGGCATCCAAATTGCCACTTTTCTGGGTTGATTATTTCATACTTTCTTTTCTTTCATCAACATTCATTCCCTCCATTTCATTATCACATCAAACTGATGGCATTCTTATTTCACTGAAAAAAAAGTATCTCCCATCATGACATCTATGTACTTTGGGTTTTTTTATTCTTTTTGAAATCTGCATTCTCATAGTTAAGACAAATCACTTTACCAATACATCTCAATATTTCTCACTTATTAAAATAGTTTGCTCCAAAAAACTTATACTTCCTCCTGCGTTCTTTATGACTTCACTAGACTATTCCTATATACATACCTACATACTATAATTTTTCTACTCTAAAAATTTACAAACCCTTCTTAAAGAAGAGATGGAGTTATAGTCTTACTGTTATTGATTGTAAAAATGTTAACAAAATATAAAAACACTTCTTACAGAAATTGAACGCAATTGGTTAGATAAAATTACTGAAGAAAAGGAGGAAAAAAGAATAAAGAAAATTATTTTCTATGTTAACCCAGGCTTTCTCCAGGAAAGCAGTTGCCAAACAGTCATAGAACAGAAAGCATAAACAAAAGCAGGATTTTCAAATCACAATTGTCTTTCTGGTTGTAGAAATCAAAGACTGAAGATCAGGTCAGAGTTGCCTTAGTGAATTGAACTTTCTCTGAGGGGAAGATCCATAGAAAGGGGATTTGCAGAAAAATAGCCAGATAAATCTGTATAAGAATTTGCCTCAGTCCCTTGGCTAGCCTCTATGCTGTGTATGCACAGGGTGAAATTCTAAGAGGCTTAGCAGAGAACAGCCACTATAATTCTGAATTACCTACCAGAGATTTCAGAGGTTGTATAAGGCAAAAAAAATATTGGTTCATGTGCATCTAAAGTAGAGATAATCTCTTCATGTGCACTTGAGGCATTTATGAATCTAGGTCGTATTCTCATCATAAGCATAGTTTTGACAATTTTGATGTATATTCTCTGACCACTATGGTTTTTAATTAGTGCTCAAAAAACAGAATATTTACTGGAAAATGAAAAAAAATTCCTCTACGTAATTAATATTTGAAGAAGAAATCTGAATGGAAATTAAATAATATCAAACAACAATGAAAATGCAACCTGTCAAAACTCATGAAATGTAGTTGAAGTGGTGCTAACAGTGATTTTTAAAAATCTTTAAATGAATATGTGAGCAAAGAAAAATTATTTAAAATTAAGAACCAAGCTTCTAACATGAGGATCTAGAAAAGTAATAAAAATTATTCTCAAAACTTAAAGTTAGAGAACAGTAGCAACAACAACAAATAAAAAAATGAATCAATAAGAAAGAAATCAATAAACCAAGTTTGTTCTTTAAAAATTTATTAAAATTGATAAATTAGGCTTCAATAAAATTAAGAATAACTATTCATCAAAAGGCATAATTAAGGTCATTAAAATAAATACAAAGTAGAGGCCAGGAAAATATAGTAAAAGTGCATGCCAGGACCTCCAATAACCAAAGGTGTGAAAAGATGAATGCCCCAGATCAAGAAGAGAATATGCATAAGTCCTTCCTCTGCTTTTTTGTTCTATAGGGTCTGTCAGTGGATTCAATGATGCCTGTCCTTATTGGTGAGGATGACTTTTCTTGACACAGTCTATTGATTCAAATGCTAATCTCTTCAGAAACACCCTCACAGACACATCCAGAAATAACCTTTTACCAGATATCTATTTCTTAATCCAGTGAAATGGACCCATAAGCATAACCATTACACTGTATATGAAGAGATAGGTACAGGAATACCCACAGCAGTTTTGCTGATATTAATCCTAAATTGGAAGCAACCCCAAAATTCATCAGAATGGATAGCAAACTGGGTGAATAATTTGTGGTATAGTCATAAAAATGTGGTATCACACATTGTGGAGCTACACAGTAAAAATGAATGAACCATTTCAGAATAGCATGTCTTAATTTATAGACATATTTTAGAGTTTAAAAAGTTACAAACTAAGGAATATATATTGTATCACTCCATTTTTGTTAAATTCACATTCAAGCAAAGCTAGTAAATGGTGATAGAAATCAGAACTTTGGTTACAAAATTAAATGACAGTTAAAGTTTACAAAGGAGGCTCTGTCTGTGTACATAATATGTTCTTTATTTTTTGAGTAGTGGTTACATTGATGCACACATGTAAGAATAATTCAATCTATACACAAGATTTGTGGCTATACTGTACATAATTTAAATCTCAATTACAATTTTTGATACCACTGCTTCTGTAATTAATGCCCCGATATCTTCTCTTCATAGCAAAGTTCTATGAAAGAGTTGGCAATATTTGTATCCAATTTCTTTCTTCCATTTTCTAGTAAATTTACCCCAATTAGGCTCTCATGTCCACTGCTTCTGCAAACTTTATTAAATTTAGCAATGACCTTCTCATTATTAAATTTGATGTCAATTCTCAGTATTAATGTTTTTTGTTTGTTTGTTTGTTTTGAGTTGGAGTCTCACTCTGTCACCCAGACTGGAGCGCAGTGGCCGGGAGCAGCCTCGACCTGCTGGGCTCTGGTGATCCTTCCACCTCACCCTTCCGAGTAGCCGGAATTACAGGCATGTGGTACCACGCCTGGCTGATTTTTTGATTTATTGTAGAGATGAGGTCTCGCTGCCCAGGCAGGTCTCGAACCCACGGGTTCAGGCAATCCACTCACCTCAGCCTCCCAAAGGCGCGGGATTACAAGCTGAGCCACCAAGCCCGGATAGTCTTAATGTTTTTAACAACATTTCATATAGTTTATCACTCTCCTTCCTGTTCTTGACTTGGTTTCATTAGTATGCTTTCCTGTCTCTATTCCTTCTATCTTCTTTACCAATTCTACACCTCCCCACTTGAATATTTGAGTATCCCAGATGCTGGACTTCTTTTTCACTAAAATAACTTCCCAGTTGATCATCAAACCCTGTGGCTTGATGACTGCTGATTTTACATCTGCAGTTTTGACCTCTCCCTTGAAATCTAGGCTCATATATCCAATTGCATACTCAACAATTTTTAGATGTCATATAAAACTTTGTACTTCCCAAACTGAGCTAACCTCCAATCTGCTTCTTTCATAGTTTTCTTCATCTTCATTGTCATAAAATTCATTATTTCTGTAGTTCAAGCCAACATTTTTGGAATGGCCTTTGACTCCTTTCTTTCTCTCATTTTCTTCCTTTGAAGCATGATGGATCCCTTTCAAAAATAGCGCATATATGACAGCTTTTTACTACCTCTATTCCCACTGCTATGGTTTAAGTTACTATCATATGAATTATTGCAAAATTCTTCTAACTGCTCTTTCTACTTCCACCCTTTTAAAATCACAGTCTATTCTCAACATAACACTGAGAGAGGCCTTGTTAAAATATGACTGTAATTACTACATACCTCTGCTCAAAACTTCTCAATAAGTTTCTGTTTCACTCGGAGTAAAAAGCAAGTTCTCATATTTTACTAGCCCTATGTAATCCCCTCCACTCATTAACTCTGATATCATGTCTTATTATCACTGGTTTTTTTTTTTTTGTTCTAATACAGCCACTCTGTTCTCATGATTTTTTTTATAACTTTAGGCACTTAACCAACTTGCAGCCTTTGTAATTACTCTTTCTTTTGCTGGAACGCTTTTTTCTCTCGACCATATCTACATATGGCTTGGCTTCTCAGCATGGCTTTCCACCAAAAGTTATACTTGCAAGCTTTTTTTAGTATGCACACTTATTATTCCACTTCCAATCTTTGTTTTTTACTTTGCACATACCATTATCTAATGTGCTACATATTTTACTTATTGATTTGTCAGCTTTCTATTGTACTAGAATACAAACTCTATAAAGTCTAGAATTTTTATTGTTATCATCTTCCCAAAGTAGCCTCAGAATCTAAAACAGTGTATCACATATAGTAGGGTTCAATTAAAATTTTTAAATAAATAATTGATTAAATTTAAAATAAAATCCTAGGTATTCCTGTTCCTAATTTTTAAATGCCCGTATGTTATTTCTGTACTTCAAATTATGGTATCTTGCCATGTTCCTCAGATTCTTCGTGAATTCCCTCCTGAGGTGTTTTTGAACTCTGACTTCTTTCAAACTCAACATATAGAACAATTCTGCTCATTCAATGCTCAAACTCACATCCAAGCCCACACTTTCTTATCCAAATCCATGAGCTTTCTCAAGAGAAAAAAATATCCTTTTGTTCAATGATATCCACTTTCCTGTAAAGGCAGTTGCCCAGCTGTTGCATAGCCATGGTTTAATTCAGTTTCTAAATGTACATAAAAGTCTCCCGCCTCTCCCTGCCACCTGCTGTGGTACTGGCGTGTCTTCTCAACAGGATTGTTTATTTTGTTTCTAAAGTAACATATTCAAGAAAATGTATTAAATAGTCTCTCTGTAGGTTTTGGGGTGGAAGGTATAATTGGGCAGTATGCAAAGGTATATATTTGTAATATGGAATATGTAAGACAGTAGTTATATTGGAGTCAGGAGATCATTTAGGAAATTAATTCACATTTACAGGTGTGAGGTGTAGGATATCTAGATTATCATTTAAGACATAGGAGCCAAAAGAAAAGGAGTGATATGTGCTTCTAAGAGAAAACTGAATTTAAACGACAACTGGTTTTTATAGATGAAAATATAGACATTGAATTTAAGAAGAATCAAGATGGGAACATCAGGAAAGAATAAAATAATTTTTGTTATTTTGAGATCTTGCCTTCTCTAGAGATATATTTGAAACTTTAAACCTTTTAAGTCATAAGCCATAAAGATAGCATGTTAATGCTGGATGCCATATCAAAGACATCTTTTCAGGCATATCTAGAGTGCATTTTCATAAAACATCAATTTAAGTTCTGTCAGTTACATCTGCTCCTTAGAGATTTCATCAGTCACATTGTGTTAAATCACATGACTGTTATGAAATGATTGATAGCATACAGACAGAACACATCCAAATATGGAGGTTTTATTAGATTTTAAAATTATCCATGAGCATTTCACATAAGCTCCAAATACCAAGTATTTAGCATAATATTATTCCATACACATATTTTAATTTTGATGATTAAGCAAAACTTTATTGGGGTTTTTGTAGGAAAGGCAATGCAGAGCAGGGTGAAGAGTTTAGGATTGGCTAGTTTGAATGATTTCTGTAGGCTCTAAACTAGGGGCAGTCCCTTCCTGCCTGTTACCTGGCCATGATTTGATTGAGAAAGAGAAATATTGCCTTCTGGAGGATATGAACAAGATAGAGAAGGTATGCATTGGTTAGTTTGGATAACAAAGGCATGTTCTTGGCTGGGCCAATCTCTAAGAATAGGCTTGCCCTAATAGGGTCAGTCTCCCCTCAGCTAAAATTATTTTTTTAAGATGTCAAAACATACAATACAAAAAATAAAAAGTGTACACAATGCAAAAGTCCAAACAAAATGTCATACGTAATGCAAAATGGACGACATCCACATTTAAAATTTATCAATTACTTTTTATTTATACTTATTTTTATCAGTCATTTGGCAATTAATTACATACTAAGGTATGAACTTGCAGTATCAATGGGGGACTCTTTAGGAGTTTTATTCTTGCTTGGAAACGTGTAATGAGTTGAGAATGATCCTCCCAAAAGAGACTATGAAAGTTGCATTATAAGATGTCAGGCCCTTTTGAGGCATTATAAACAGGCAGCCAGAGAAGGAAAGAACAAATAGGAGGTTTTAATGGTGAAACTTCATCATTAAAGTACCTACAAAAGAACTAATATCTGGGCATGTGACAAACAGAAACTTCTAATGACAGAGCTAATAGCACTCTCCATGTAATAAACCAGGCCCTTTTCCTTTAATTTTCCTTCCTCCCTTTGCTCAACAATAAAGGGGCCAGAAAACTGCAACTGTTGAGTGATAAAAAGAGACAATGAGAAGAAACACACTCCAATCTTCTATTCCTTAGTGCCTAACAACACTGAGTCAGGTCAGATGGTCAAAGGGAAGACATTGAAGTGAGAGGGTGAATTTTTTATTTGGATAATAATAATGAGTTAACTGCCTTCTTTTGATTTACTTCCTGTCTATAACCCTTCTTTTCTCTTTTGTTGTATTGTCCCAGATGAGATTTTCAAATGTTACAGTCAAATGGAGCTTATCTCCTTGTTAAATGCAAATACCACCATAATGTGTTTGAGTTTTACTTTCCTATGACCTACACACTGAAAAACTAGCCTCTTCGACACGCCAACCATTTTTCAAAATTCTAATATATGAAACTTTGGAAGGTTTGAGTAAAGAACAACTTTACACCCTAGGGAGATTGGTTCTGATGATCTGGCCATAATTATAGAATGAGGGTCACCATTCCCAGGATACAAATGTACATTGGGAACATTATTCATGACCTCACCCAGAGCTGAACCTGGTTCCTCATGTGCGACATATTGTGACTAGCCACTGACACACCATTCCTTTGTTTCTCTGCTACTTCAGATTTTTCTATTGTCAGAGCACCCGATAATCACAACAGAACATATCTTCAAGCCCTCTTGACACTTATGGTGAGCACTGGATGATTTTTCAGCAAGGATCCATATGTATTGAATCAGAGGGAAGAATCTGAGTATAAAAATTAGAAACAAATAGTTACAGAAAGCATAAACCAATACTTAATATGTCCAATATGCATCTTTTGCATACAATTTTTTAAAATTTAAGCAATATTTTAAAACCAGGATACTGTGCATGGGAAATCAAATTTGGAGATTATCGTGACATTATGTTCTTAATAGGATTACATCCCTATTGTCAAAAATCAAAAGGACCTGAGTGTAACTCCACACTTCATAGAAGGCTCTCTTGTTTGTCAGATTAATATTCTGTCATGATAAATGTTTATTTATTAATTTATTTTAGAGTTGTGGGGTACATGTGAGGATTTACTACATAAGTAAATTGTATGCAGTTGAGGTTGGGGCTTCTAGCAAACCTGCTCTCCCTCATATGTAGGCATTATAAGTCACGGGTCTCCAGAGAAACATAACCAATAAGATATAATATAATTATAATATAACATCTGTATATAATATAATATATATCATGTCTATCTACCGAGAGAGAGTTTTTTTTTTGTTTTTTTTTTTTGAGTCAGAGTCTCACTCTGTTGGCCATGCTGGACCTGCTGGGCTCAGGCAATAAGTCCACCTCAGTCTTCCAAGTAGTCAAAACTACAAGTGCGCACTACCATGCCTGGCTAATTTTTTTGATATATTGTAGAGATGAGGCCTCACCAAGTTGCTCAAGCTGGTCTCGAACCCCTGGGCTCAGGCAATCCTCTTGCCTCTGCCTCCTAAAGTGCTGAGCCACCACGCCCAGCCAAGAGATTTTTATTATAGGGAATTGACTTTTGCAGTAATGGAGGTTCGGAAGTCCCGAGATCTGCAGGCAGAAAACTAGCAAACTAGAGACTCAGCTGCTGTAAACTGAATATTTGTGTTATGAAAGTTGATTATGCAAATTGAGTCATTCTTGTCATACCCAACTAAATCAAAGCCATAGGGCCACTGGGCAAAAAGCACTTGAGGTGCATGGCACCTTCTCCGATAAATGAATTTTCCAGAAGTCCAGATGCTAACATGTTGTGCTGTTGCCCTAGGACCAATTTTACTTAGTAGCTATGGAGATAATCTTCCTTGACTCTAAGACTAGTTTTACTTACTGCCATCACTCACCGTAGAGTTTGCCAGCTCCTCCAAGAATTTTCTAGTGCCAGTGAACTTTGTTTCAAAGCAATATATAGCATTTATCTTTATAATAAACTGCCCAATCTTTTCTTTGTTCTTTGGGACACACTGAGGACCACCCCAACCTGTGTGTCTGTGTACCAAATTACAATTCTCTGATTCACAAATAAAACATTTATTTTAGTGATTCATGTAAACGTTAAAATAGATCAATTTATTTTTATTTTAATTGATTCAAATTTTATTTTGACTTCAGCAGTATCTCTCTCTCTCTCTCTCTCTCACACACACACACACACACACACTCACACACACACAATTAAAAGACAGGTATCTATAAATCAGGAAAGGGGTTCTAACCAGACACCAAATTTGCTGGAGACTTGGTCTTGGATTTTTCAACCTTCATAACTGTGATAAAAATAAATATTTCAGCCTCCATAACTGTGAGAAAAAAAAACATAATTCACCCAGTCTATGGTGGTTTGTTATAGCAACCTTAACAGACTAAGCAGGAGAACTGATGATGTAAGTTCTCATCTGAAAGTTGGCAGGATTAAGAATCAAGAGGAAATGATTTTCCAGACTGAGTCTAAAGGCAGGAAAAGACAATTATTCTATCTCAAGTAGTCAGAGAGAGAAGAAAAAAGTCATGGGGGAGCTGGCGAAATAACTAAGTTATTTCTTACTTAGCTATTTTATTGTATCTAAATCTTTAATTGATTATATGAGGCCCTCCCTCATCAGGAAGGACAATCTATTCAGCCTACTAATTCACAAGATTAATATTATGCAATAACACCATCACAAGACACAACTCAGAATAATGTTCTATGAAATACCTGGGTTCTCTGTGGCCCAGTCTATTTGACACATAAATTAACCATCATAAGTTCATCACCTGTAGACATGATACCCATACACATTTCCTTAAACCATACATAATCTCAAAATAAAGACACTGACAAGGTCATAATCTCATCTAACATGATACAGCTCTCTTGTGTGCAACCAAAAATGCACTAGTCCCTTTCCCAGAAGAGGAGGTAGTTTTTGAATGAAGTTTACACTTCTTCTTTATATCTCATAACTTAAATAGTATGATATAAAGTCAACAAACCTTATTTTACATAAGAAAATAAGAGAGGGAAGAAAAAATATATTTTACCTATCAATTCACACACAAACTCATAATGTAATAAAATCAGGAGAAAAGGCACCTGTCAGTTACAGTCCTCATTTCTCTAACTGGTTACATGGCTGTGCAAGTATTTATAATTTCTTTCTTCCATTATTTATTTCATATTATTTGCCTTTGGCAATGGCCTTAGCTGGTTGTAGTTCTTTACTTAGTGGTGTAACCTTCATTTCTAAAGGATTTGGGTCATTGGCAGTTGTTTTCATTTTGTGCTGCTATGATAGATTATCACAGATTGGGTGATTTTAAAAAAAACAGACATTTGTTTCTCACAGTTCTGGAAGACAGAAAGTTTAAGATCAAGTGCCAGCATCTGGCATGGGCTTTCTTGATGTGTCCTCACATAACAGAAGGCAGAAGGTCAAGAAAGGTCAAACACACTCCCACAATCCTTCTTTATAGTGGCATTAATTTATTCATGAGGGCAGAGCTTTCATGATCTAAACACTTTCAAATACTTGCATTGAAGATTAAATTTCCAACCCAGTAATTTTGAGGAATGTATTCAGACTGCAGCAGTAGTTGGTACCTGGATTGGGTTATTGTAGTTTTCTATTTATTTCAGTCACAAGGCAAAGTAATACCAAAAGACACCCTAAGGGAAGTCCAGTATGCCAGACATACTCTTTCTTACCTCCATTGTGGAATAATAGTCTGATTTCCTCTTGGTATTCAGGCAAACAGAACACAGGGTTGCGAAAAGAGGAAGCAAACATTTTGTTTGTGGGTTCCTCACTGAGTTGAATAGCAAGGAGTGACATTTCCATTTCTACTCCTTGATTCCAGGCTATGAGAGAAAAAGCACCTGTAATGGATTGAAAGTGTGTATCCCTCCACACACTTTCCCATGTGGTAAAATCCTAACCCCAATATGAGAGCATTAAATGGTGGGACCTTTGGAAGGTAATGAGGTAATGAAGATAGAACCCTCATAAATGGGATTAGTATTCTGATAAAAGAGAACCCAGTGAGCTTACTAGGTCACTTTTTACACCTTGTCCCATGAAATTGGGAGAATTCAATCTCATTATTAGCTAATATAATTATATCTGTGATATTTTGTAAATCTCTATTACGAGATCGCAACATGGACTATCAGTGCTCTCTTTACTCGTAGACATAGTGTCATTAACACCTTTAAATGTAATCAGAAGATATATCCAGTCCCCAAAATCCCAGAGTCAATTCCGAAAACTCTTCTTAAAATTTTTCTTCCTCTAAAACTAGTCTTGGTGCCCACATTTGTATAGGAGTGTCCCAGAGAAACAGAATCATTAGGATATATATATATATAAATGTTAGGATTTATCAATAGAATATATATAAATGTTTCCATTTTGGAAGGCTGAATCCATTCATGAGGGCATAGTCTAAACAGCTTCCAAAAATCCCAACCTTTAAATATATATGTATCTGTATATGTAGATATATACAGTTGACCCTTGAGCATCAAATTGAACTGTGTGAGTCTGTTATATGCAGATTTTCTGCTGCCTCTGACACTCCTGAGATAGCAAGAAAAACCATCCATTTCTGTTTCTTCCTCCTTTTCAGCCTACTTAATGCAAAGACAATAAGGATGAAGACCATTATGAAGATTCACTTCTACTTAATAAATAGCAAATCTATTTTATCTTCCTTATGATTTTCTTAATATCATTTCTTGTGCTGCCTGATGGTATTATAAGAATACAGTGTATAACACACATAACATACAAAATATATGTTTCTAATGAACAGTAGGCTACAGCAGATTCAAAAATTATAGACAAATTTTTTATTGCATCCGTTGTGGAGGCTTCTAACCCTTGCACTGTGCAAGAGTCAACTTGAGTAATATACCTGTATTATATATGTCAATATATAAGTATGAGTGAGTGGCCCATGTAATCGTGGAGATGAAGTCTCAGGATCTTCAGTTGGCAAGCTAGAAATCCAGAAGAGTGACGATGTGGTTCTAGTCCCAAAGGGGTTGGTGCAGTTGCCTTCCTTAGAGTACTGATAGAGCTCATCCAGAAGCACCCACACAGACACATTCAGAATAATATTTGACTCAATGTCTGGCCATTTTGCAATGAAGTCAAGTTGACACGTGAGATGAGTCATCACAATAAACCTAATCCAGGAGTCACAATCTCATAAACGTTCAGAGACCCAGCCGGTAAGAAATTCATTCATATAACAGTGACTCAAACCTGAAGGAGTATGTGGACTAATCGGGAAGTTAAACCAAGTTTTCTATAAACCTGTCCAACCTAAAATTTTAATGTGAACATATATGTTTCATAGAAACAGTAAGTTTATTTTTTATTTTAAAAAGTTCAAATATTTTATTTTTTGCATAAAATGTAATGAGGTATGTAATGAGGTATCAAATATATATATATATATTTTTTGAGTTGGAGTCTCACTCTGTCTCCCAGACTGGAGTGCAGTGGCTGCTCCCGGCAATCCTTCCGCCTCAGCCTTCCAAGTAGCTGGAATTACAGGCATGTGCTACCATGCCCAGCTGATTTTTTAAAATTTATTGTAGAGATGAGGTCTCGCTGCCCAGGCAGGTCTCGAACCCGCGGGCTCAGGCAATCCACTCACCTCAGCCTCCCAAAGGCGCAGGATTACAGGCTGACCCACCGAGCCCAGCTGGTATCAAATATGCTAAGTATTTTATCATCAAAATTATTTTTATGAATTGGAAAGAAGTCAATTATTAAGTCAATTAAAATGTAATTATTTTAACTATTACATTTATTTTGTCTATGGAAAGTTTAAGAAGTATTTGGCTTGTTTCCTTTATTATTATGACATTGAAACACACATCTAATATCCAGATTATATTGAGAAACAATGGTGTAATAATATGATGTATTTTCAAAGTCTGACCACTTAATTTATTTAAAAGCATTTGTCTTGGTTGTTCTGAATAAGTTTTTTCCAAGTTCTGAGAGACATTGCCAAAAGTGTCTAGACTAATTAAAGTTTACTTTTGTCTTTTTTACATAATTGTTTCTAATAGATTGTTTCTAACTTAAATATTCACCATGGGAAGATTTTATTTTGTTTTAATCTAGCATCACAAATCATTTCCATTTGAAATTGCACTAGAAAGATCATTAGAATAAGAATAAGTAATTTTATGTAAGCATAAATCACTAGTTATATGTGGAAATTCTTCCATTATAATGTTTCAACATGGAAAATACCTGGTAACTTTCAGTGTTTCTCAAAGTATTGAAGCTTACAGTTAAAGAAGATGAGATTTTTGAGTTATTTAAAAAAAAAAAATAAAGTGTCCCATCCATTCCTGATTTCATTTAAAAAGTGGATGTGTAGAAAACTATAAGCCAAAACAAACTGAATTTCTAGCTTCTTGATTTATCAGCCCATAAGCCCATCTGTCAGGGTTGAGTATCTTTTACTTCATTGTTAGCTTATGTCAGTTTGAGCATCATGGTAGAGACATTAATATCCACCTAGTTTCATTAATCTCTCCTTCTGAGCATATGGGAGGATTATTCTTGCTTGTTTTTAGTTACATAGGATCAATCAAATGACTGGTTCTGGCCAATGAAATGTGTGAAATGTGTGTTCTTCGAGGGCAAAATGTTTAATTGCTTATACAGAGCCCCAGAAGCCACATATCACTTACGGTGCAATTCAAGGTAACAGAGATTCTCTGTCCTAGATATTTGAGACATTATGTATTGATTTAAGATGGATATATTATGCGAGTGCAAAATGATCTTTGTTGGGTTAAACCACCGGGATTTGGGGAATAATGTGTTACTGTAGCATTATCTAGCCTAAGTTAATACATGTGTGTTTACATATATTAGCACCATTTAGCAATTAATAAACAGCATTTAATAAATAACACTAGAAGAAAGTACCTTTATAATCAATCATTAAGGGAAATTTTATCCTATTTTGCCCATGAAAATAAAAAATTCTATATGTATGTCTGTTTCTCTTTTGCTTCCTATCTTCTGATTTTTTTCATCTCTTCGTTTTCTAAAATGAGTCCCATAACAATTACTAAGAAGCTAACCTCTTTAGTCAACATTATTATATACTTATTTGTTGGTTTGAGTTTTTTGTTTTATGTTTGCTTGTTTGTTGTAGCAGATCAGGAAGGGAAATCATTGTTATTTTTTAGGTAAAAAGTTTTATTTACCAGTTGGGTTGTAAACATACATGTGGACCCAGAGCTATAACATTTAAAATATTTTTCAAATGATGTGCCATTTTAATAGAGTCTCTATGCTGTAACTTCATATGGGTGGCTTTATCCTGGCCAGTCTGGTGATCTAAAGCATTCAGACTCTGAATCTTACGTCTTCACTATTTGAAAGAGTATTAGAATTTCCCTTCTTTTTAGGACTTTTCTTTATTCTGGGCTTCATTCACTCTGTCTTCTAATCTTGTTTCTTTTCTCTACATGAAACTTATAATCCAAAATTAGCCAAGTGTTTCTGTTTCTTTTCAAATAGTGCTTTATATACTATTTTGCCCATTTTATTTATCTAATGGTAATATATTTGGTAAAATATGAAATTATTGAAATATTTATTTATTTATTTTTGAGTTGGGAACTCACGCTGTCATCAGGCTGGAGTGCTGTGGCATGATCACAGTTCACTACAGCCTAGACCTCCTGACACAACAGGTGCACGCCATCACACCCAGTTTAATTTTTTGTTTTTTTTTTAAAGATGAGTTCTCACTGTTTTGTCCAGGTTGATCTTGAACTCGTGGGCTCAAGTGATCCTCCCACCTCGGCCTCCCAAAGTGTTGGAATTATAGGTGTGAGCCACCATGCCTGGTCAGTTACTGATACTTTCAAAAAAATTGTGTCTTAACTGAGAATAAATTATGCCATATTATATTATTTTTTCTAAATAATTTTAGATATGCCAAGGTAGAAACCCATCTAGTCAATAATAAAGAAAATAATGCAAGTTGCTTCATCTCTTTGGTGATTCATGTTTATATTGCAATAACTTGCTGCAGCTACATAGGAAAATTGTTCCTTTGCTTGAATTCCAGAACTGTATACTTATTCAAGTCAAAAATGTCAACTACTTGAAATATTTTTGTTATCTAACTAAACATAAAAGAGAAGATAATGTTATGCATTTATAATGATTAAAGTAATACTTATTTGATAATATTTATTTGCATTTCTCCAAGAAGTACTTAAATTTGACACTTTATCATAAAACAAAGCAATATATGTGGAAAGCAAGCTTTATGTTTGAGTCAAAGCAATAAATTTTGAAAGCTGTGTTAAGGTTTTTTATAAAAAGATATGGTTAGATGACATGGTTTTTATTTTTAGAAAATTAACTAAAGTGGTAGTAGAAGACAGTACATGGCAGTTAAGGAGTTCTTGTTGGAAGCAGGACTGCAGTTCAAACATCAAATTATTGATTAATTGTTTAAATCCTCTTTTTCATACTTTATGCTTTAGGAAAGTTCTTTAACTCAGAATAAGTGAGCCAATTAGAACAACTCAGAAAGATTGTCAATATATTATTAAGTCAAGTTAAAATAAAGTTGTAGCTAAAAACTGTACCTTAATCTGAATTTGTGTGCTGGTTTCAAATGATCTATTAATGCAGCGTCCAATTATTTTAGAACTTTCAGAGAAAATTAAGAGATCATCTGGATACACTCTTTGCTGAAGCATTGAAGAAACTGAGGTTCAGAAAAGTAAAGTGAGGTGCTCATGTCATACAACTAATGACAGTTTTAGTCTGCTTTTATTGTTTGCTTCTTTGTTTTTTAGTGTATTTGTCACCCACAAACTTTTTTTTCTTCACTCTTGATACTATAATACTGTTTGGGAAACCGGTGTTTTAGTTCTAAGACAAGGCAAAACATGTACATACAATTATGCTTATTTTATACTCTAATGCAATTTTATTGCTATTTTTAATATTTTATAACTACTTACTAGTTAAACTTTTTTTTTTTTACTAGAAGAAAATATAATGAAATTTTGACTCCTAGAAAACTGGTGCCAGGGTCCTGTGACCAAAACGTCTACTGACCAGAGGATTCAGGAAAGCCTTTCTGCCCAATCACTGTTTTCATACTGCCTTTTAAAATTTTGTTTTGTTTTGTTTTGTTTGAGTCAGAGTCTCACTCTGTTGCCCAGGTTGGAGTGCAGTGGCATGCTCACGGCCACCCCAGTGTCGGCCTGCTAGTCGCTGGGGATTCTTATGCCTCAGCCTTCTAAGTAGCCGGAACTACAGGTGCACGCTACCACACCCAGTTAATTTTTTGATTTATTGTAGAGACAAGGCCTTGCCAAGTTTCCTAGGCTGGTCTCAAACCCATGGCCTCAGGTAATCCTCTCACCTCAGCCTCCCAAAGTACTGGGATTACAGGCTTAAGCCACCTGTCCGCCGATATGGTCTTGTTGTGTTGCCCAGACTGGATACTAGTGGTGGGATAATAGCTCACTGTAATCTCTAACTCCTGGGTTCAAGTGATCCTCCTGCCTCAGCCTTCTAAGCAGCTGGAACTACAGGAGCGTGCTATTGCCCACAGCTAATTTTTGATTTATTGTAGACGAGGTCTTGCCTAGTTGCCTGGGCTGGTCTCCAACCCACAGGCTCAGGCAAGCCACTTGCCTTGGCCTCCCAAAGTGCTAGGATTACAGACTGAGCCACCGAGCCTGGCCCATGCTGCCTTTTAAAAAATGCACACTCTAGTGGTAGTTGGGCAACAGAGAACATGTATTCTAGTCTTTTTTCAATGTATTTTTTAAAAGGTTTTTCCTACAACTGCCTACAAATATTCAACGTTACAATGAAACTTGGTTGGCATGAGCTGGATAACAATTAAGAAAATCGCTTTAATACTATGCCAAATATTGTTCTATTTTTACATTTTAGACTTTCATATTTGACTTAGTTCAAATAGGTAGATTTTGATTTAAACAGTTTGAAAATCACTAATTTCGGGCATTTATTTAGTCCTGACATGATATCCAAATTGAAGAGAAAACAGGTCACTTGAATAGAACTTGGAATGCAATTAGAATTTCTTTTTTTTAATACCAAGAGAGTGGGGAAATAGAGTGGATGCTTTCAAGGAGAACAGAAGTCATGCAATGTATAGGCAAATATTGAAAATACTAGAAATTACATTCAGCAATGGACATCATAAAAGCTTTCTTGTCAGCCTGTTTCTCATGGTATCAAAAATACTAAATAAGGCTTGCAGAAATTGCCAATGACTGACATTACTTCCAAATCTCTCCTATCGGTGCAAGGAATGTGCGTAAGGTGTATATTTTATTGAAAGACGGATTATAGCCATTTAATTGAGTCTATTATCCCGTGGATGTTAATTGGAGAAACTGCTGAGAAGTGCACAATGAGAAACAAAAGGAAAATGAGAGAGAAGGATACAGGGCTAGTTTTTAGAAAGTTTTTAATACGATGTGAAAGCTATTAGCTCCATCGTGTCTGTGAGTAACTCAAAGGAGCCAGTCCTTCAGCTGGCATTGTCACCCAGTAGAAACAAAGATGGAGTTCTATGTGTGACTAAGTTGCTTCCGGCCTATTTTTCCCACTCAGCGACGTGTGGAGGTTGCATTTGCAAGTACTTAGACTTGTCACCATCTTCAAATTAAATTGAAAAAGGAAAATATAAAACATATTAAATTCAAATATTATTTTGCAATAGATGTTGGGAAAGGGTTTGGGCTGCACTGAATAGAATATGAGCGCCTACCTAGGAAAGTAAGTAAAACTTCATAAGGAACTTATAACCTCTTCTCTCATATATTGCCCATATCTAAGTGATTCCAAACTTCACTCAGTTCTCCTTATTCAGTGTCCATTCATGTTGCCACTCACCTCCAACCTCATTATCACTGGTGCTGATCAAATTTTCACTGCTGCAGTTCCTTATAAACTCTCGCCTTTAAACTTACCTCACTGTCTATAGGCTTCTCTCCAAATCATTCTCCATATTGCCTCTAGGGCATATATCTAACATGCCAAAATTTCTCATTAACATCCATAATAGACTTCTCATCATAGAGGAAGTGATTCTCACATCGTAGTGTCCATGGGATTTATCTCAGAGCCTTATACTCTGGCTCAAAATAAGAACTCACAACTATGTGTTATATAAACAAAGTCACATTTGACTTTGTTTGACTTTGGTCTTAAAGGACAAATAAGTGTGATCTGGGTAGAAAAGACATTCTAGGTATAAAGAATATACTGCAAAATGAAAGACTGGAAAAGATAGAATTTTATAACGAATAGCCTACATCAAAGCTCTAAGGTATACATCAACCATGATCAACAAACTTCTAACTGTAATGTATGTGTGCATATATGAAAGCAAACATCTATGCACACATATATAAAACCATTTCTTGCTATATATAAACATATAATATAAATATGATGAGAAATTAAAAGAGATAGACTTAAGCTGTTTAACTAATGCAAGAATTCTAACTATACCTGTAAACATCTTGCAACTTGTCACATTTTTCAAGAGATGTATAATTATCTGAATTACATTTTACTTTATTTTAAATTGATGACCTCAAAGAAATATTAACTGGGAGGTTTTCTTTGATGTACCTGACACCTGATTAGTGCTCCCTGTGCAAACTATAAAAGTGGGTCAGTTATAAGTTATGAAATAATTATTTTCAGATTTTGAACAATAGGCAGCACAGGATGGAGAGCGCTTGTAGAAGGGAAATAAATGAAGCCAATATGTTGGGAGTCAATCCTCCAAGGGTGTTTCACATTTCTGCACATCAGCAGAAATACTGACAGCTTTTCCCCAATCTTTCTTTTTGAGAACATTTGTATAGCAGCCTTGGAAGAGACAGTGTCTTTCTCCCGGGAAAAGGATGGGCAGGGTTGCTTGCAAACCTCACATGAAAGATTGGGATTTGTTAGCCTCTGGGTGCTTTAGGTATAAAACAGACTCACATGTGTAGCAGCCATGCTGCCTTTCTGTGGAACTTGGGAAGCAATGGACATCCTCATTAATCCACAAGTTCATTAAGTCTGCTATACCATGTGTTATAAAGCTTTTGTTTGTTTTTGTCTCTGATCTAGATTTCTAGTGTCTTATATCAGCCGTTGCAAAACTGTGGCAAGCTAACTAGTTAGCAGGCAAGTAGGATAAATCTCAGACTCATCATAGTTTTTGACAAATCAAACAATTGCTTTGGCTTTCTGTCAAAGTCCAATCTAGACTGTGGTACCAGGGAGACAAACTCATAGCATGGTGGTTTTATCAGGAGAGATACTAGAGTTTGGGGCTACTGAATCAGTTGAGGTTTGTGCAACAGAGAACCATACAGAGAGGAAATACCTTGGAAAAAATATCCAGGAACCTCAAAGGCATTCTCTTAAATTTTCCATATATACTAAGTTGCTTGTGGCCAGGGCAAGGCTCCAAAAGGCCAAAGAAAGAACAATTTACCATGAAAGCAACACCTCCCATAAAAAGCAAGAATTGGAAAAATGCAAGAGGAACAGCTACTAAAGCTCGCATGGGGTTGTAAGAAATCAGAGTTTTAATTAGTGAGCATAAAGAGTTTTCTCAAACATCCCATGTATTCCAAATATATGCCAGAAATAGTTAGCAGTGAGGTCAATCTAGATAGTCCTAGAGAAATGACTACTCTGGACGCTAACAAAGCTTAAAGTCAAACCAAAAGAGCTCATACTAATTTGAAAGTAAATTAATGGAATACTCTGAGAAAAGAAACAATGTCATGAAACACAAAAACTATAGCATTCATAATGCCCATAAAAATTTATTAGATTATGGAAGAAGCAAAAAAGATGATGCATAATCAGGATAAAAGTCTGACTAGAAATGTCAGCCATTTTAGAATTATCAAAGGGCTTTAAAACAACTAAGAAGAATATATTAAAGGATTTGAAGGAAAAGGTGAACATAATAAAGAAACTAGCAGGAATATAGAAAAATATAAGATACAATAAAGAATTAATAGGAGAGATAAAAATATAATCTCTTAAATGAAAAATTCACTGGATGTACTTAACATCAGATTAGATATTTCAAATGAAAAGGTAAATAAACTTGAAGAAAGGGCAATTAAAATGATACAAATTAGACATAAAGAGAAGAGGTTAAAAAATAAACAGCAACATGATCAAAGGTGAAATATCAAGATATCAAGCAGCATAATGTGCATGTAATGTACAGAATAAGTAAACAGGGAGATTGGAACATTCAATATATGAAAAATTCATATTTAGCCATTCTTTTCATGAAACTATAAGTCCAAACATCCAAGCAGCTCAGTCAAAACCAAGCAGAATAAAGACAAAATAGTTCCAAAACAACTTCCATTCAAATTGTTGATACTCAATGCTGTAAAGAAAACCTTAAAGGTAAGCTCTGAAAAATGGATATATTGAATTTGTTACAGAAAACAATTTTAGTTTGAAATGGTGATGGTTAATTTTAGTGTTTACTGGGCTAAGGAATACTCAGTTAACTAGTAAATAGTTATTTCTGAATATGTCTATAAGAATGTTTCTTGAAAAGACTGGCAATGAAATCACCAGAATTCCAAGAAAGACCTGCCTTCACCCAACATGGTCACACACCATTTAATCTATATATATGGGGTACCAAAAAATGTATGCAGATTTTAAGTATGATGCTTGCTCAAAAGGTGGCATTAATCAAACGAATTCTAGCGTCACCATGTGACAGGCAGAACAAAGAAAATGGCGAAAGCACGGTTGAGCGAACATCATACTAAATATTGCTACCATAATTTAATCCAACTTCAAAAAATAATACATAGATAACATCTCTTAAAATGTGTATACCTTTTTTGGCACCCTCGTGTGTGTGTGTGTATGTGTGTGTGTAGAGAGAGAGAGGGAGGGAGGGAGAGAGAGAAAGCATGTGTGTGTGTGTGTGTGTGTGTGTGTGTGTGTGTGTGTGTGTGTGTGTGTGTGTGTGTAACCTATCAGTTCTAGTTGAACAACCTTGGCTTATACAAAATTATTGCAAACTAAAATATATTTTCATCAAATAGTTGTAGCTATGAAAATTGAATGCAGAAATGCTCATTAAGTAGTTTTTGCCATTTTGAGAGACTATGTTTCCAGTTGTGGAAAACCAGTGAAGACAGAAAAAAATAATTTAATTTTAGTAATAAACAAGGTAGAGTTCCCTTTCATGGGCATAATTTTTCTGCTGTTGACATCTCCTAGCACCTGCATGTTCAGCTCTGTCCTCTTAAAGCTAATTATACATTTTATTCAACACCCCTGGGTTTCTTTTTTGTTCTAATATTAAAATTTTCAGTTATAAATAGTAACTATGATTATATAATTTTATAATTTGAGGCCTCAGTCACTGGATAAGGAACACTCCAGGCTGTTTCCTGTATCCCTGAACTCACCCAAATTAGAAAGTTATTTAATAAATCCGTGCATTGAGTTAAATGAAGAATGAATATTACAGGATGATGGGCAGCCAAGAAATACTGGTAATTCAGGATGCATCAAAATTCAAATTAAGCACACATCATAATGATCACCATAAGCTGTGTTTTAACTAAAATGAAGAATCAAGAATCAAGAGACACAGGAACATGTAATCATAGGGCCATGGATGAGGCAACCAAATAAATTTCTTTATATCCATTATTTTAATGAACATCAACTGTAAGGTGAAAATGAGTTGTGCTATGAGTGAAAATAATTCTACAACCATAGAAAATAATTCAGCATTGCATTTAAAAGCTGAAATAATTGATATCCTGTGAATAGCAGTGCCACTCTTAGGTAAATACGCTCGAGATGATTGTACCTGTGAACAAGAGATGTGTACATAAATCATCTTAACATCAACAACATTTTAAACATGAAAATAAGCAATATTTGTCCAGTGAAAACAAACTGTAGATTCATCACTGTTGGCTATGAGCATAAAATTGAATCCTAAATAAGCCACAGAAGAATACATAAAAAATGGTTTAATTCATACAAAAATGTCAAATAAACCTAAGCCATGCAAGTTGGCTTATGTGAGATAATGAGGCAATACACGTGAGGTAATATGAAAAATCAAACCAAAGGAATGATAAACACAAAGTAATGAAAATATTTTTTGAGGTTTATGGGAAGAATGTGATTGGAGAGTATATGGGAGACTTGAAATAGATCATTTCTCTTTTTAAGTTGAGAACATATTGAGTATATGTTTTTTGTTTTTGTTTTTATTTTTGTTCTTTGCTTGGATGCATTTTGACAGGCAGTGGAGGGTGGTATTGGAGGTTGAGGTTTAAATAGTTAAATAAACTTAAGTTAACAATAGTGATTCTACTATTTATTATCTTGTAACTTTCAGCAAATTATACAAGTCCCTTGGGCCTCAATTTTCTCACTTGGCTGTCCACGGAGAATGCATTCTGAAATTTTTGGGGAAATAAAATCATGACAGACAGAAATAGACAGAGATAAAGATATAGATATTAAAATACGCACAAAGACACAACTCCTTGAGGTTAAAGAATTATTGGTAATTTTTAATAATTATTAGAAAGTTGTAATTGTAGCTATCTCTTTTAGAGATTACATTTTAACTTCTATGGAGTTAAAATGGAGTTTTTGTTTTAATTTAAATCCTTATCAAAATATACATTTTATGGTAAATTGGCAGAGTATTTCCGAATCAAAATATTTATTATAAAAACTCAACTAATCAACAGTATAATTAATTTTCTTTAGTATGTATTATATAGAATTTCAAATATACTGTCATAGGGATGTGTCTCATAATAGTCAAACAGATATCACACCTGCTATTCCAGTATTTTGAGTGGCTGAGGCGGGAGGATTGCTTTAACCCAGGAGTCCAAGATAATCCAAGACAACATAGTGAGACTTCATCTCTACAAAAAAAAATACAAAGATTAGCCAGGCATGGTGGTATACACCTGTAGTCTCAGCTACTCGGGAGGCTAGATTGGAAGGATTGCTTGAACCCAGGTGAGCCATGATTGTGTCACTGCACTCCAGTCTGAATGACAGAGCGAGACCCTGTCTCAAAAAATTTTATAAATGAAAATATGACAGATAAGTAAATGACAATAATTTTTTTTTTTTTTTGAGTGAAAGTCTTACTCTCTTGCCCAGGATGGAATGCAGTGGCATGCTTACGGCAACCGCAGACTTGAACTGCCGGACTCAGGGGACTCTTCCACCTCAGCCTTCCAAATGGCTAGAGCCACAGGTGCACACCACCACACCTGGCTAACTTTTTGACTTATTGTAGAGACGAGGTCTCGCCAAGTTGCCCAGGCTGGGCTCAGGCAATCCTCTTCCCTCGGTCTTCCAAAGTGTTGGGATTACAGGCTTGAGCCACCATGTCTGGCTGAATTATTAATAATTTTAATGTATTAAGAGATATTTTAACTGACTCTCACTCACTCTGATAGAAGACCAGGTACCCTTTGTGTGGTCATGTGTCCCTCACCTTCATCTTGCTCCCTCCTTTCCTCCTCCCTCTTCCCTCCCCTAGCAGTGCCCAGAGACTGCCGATCCCTCTCTTTTGCTAATATAACTAGTATTCAGGTCACTTGTACCTCAAATCTCTATATTTTTAAAAAAAGAGAGACTGTAGTTTATTGTGGGCAATTATTGAAACATCTAAAAAAAATGTTTTATAAACAGGTATGATGATCTCAAATTTTAATACAAAGCAGTTTTTTAAAAAGATTAATATATTTAACAAATATCAACTTATTTAAAAATAGTCAGTTATTATGGGAATATTTTTTGAATAATCAGAAAAGTAGTGAATTCTATAATAATCATTTATATACCCATTGCCATAATTAAAAATATATGTTCAATAATTTATTTTAATAAATTTCAAAAATAAAATGCAACTTTTAAATGTGTGGTTATTTTTATATTTATCCTCATATCTCTATTTTGCCTAAGAAGTAACCACTATCATAAATTGGTGAATTACCATCGTGTGTGTGTGTGCATGTGTGTGTGTGTGTGTGTGTGTGTGTGCGCATACACACATACACATATTTGTGTATGCATACATGTATATGTTTAGATATGTGCTCATATGAAATATATAACATGGTTCTGTGATATCTGGTAAATTATATACTTATATCATGCTGCCAATATCTTTTTTAAGCTCTTTTTCCATTTAATATTATTTTTGAAAATTTATTATCAGAGATGCATCTGTTTTCATTGCTATGTAGTGTACCATGTTTTATTTAACAGTTTTATACTAAAATAAATTTAGGTGGTCTATAATTTTTCACAACTCCAAATAATGCTAAAACAAGCATCATTATACATATTTATTTGTAAACTTTTATGAGGTTTTATGTGAAATAAAATTAGGTCTACCTCCCAAAAGATAATTATATTGCTATAAAGCAATTTGATTTCCATACATGAATTCGTATGTAGACATAAACGACCACGAATAGCCAAAACAATCCTCAGCAAAAAAAAAAAAAAAAAAAAAAGCAGGAGGTATCACACTCCTGGATTTTAAACTTTATTATAAGGCTATAATAATCAAAACAGCCTGGTATTGGTACAAGAACAGGCATATAGACCAGTGGAATAGAATTGAGACTCCAGAAGCAAAACCTCAATTTCTCAACTAGCTCATCTTTAACAAAGCCTCCACCACCAACAACTGCAGAGAGGAGAGCCAATTCAGTAAATGGTGCTGGGAAAACTGGTTGACCACTTGCAGAAGATTAAAACAGGACCTACCTATTCTCATACACAAAAATCAACTCTAAGTGGATCAGAGACCTAAACATAAAAACTCAAACTATAAGAACTTTAGAAAGTGCAGGATACATCCTCATGGAAATTGGAACTGGCAACCAATAACTGATCAAAACCCCAAGTGTCCATGCCATAAGAGATAAGATAGACAAGTGGGACTTCATCAAACTGACAAGCTTTTGCAAAGCCAAAGAAACCAACAAAGGGACAGAGAGACAGCTCTCAGACTCGGAAAAATTATTTGTCAACTGCATGTCTGACAAAGGCCTAACATCTAGGATCTACAAGCAACTCAAACGTGCTGAAAAGAAAGAAGAAAAAAAGCCCCATTACAGAGTGAGCAAAAGATATGACTAGACAGTTCTCAAAAGAAGACGTATGAGCAGCCAACAGATACATGAAAAAATGTTCAGCCTCGCTAGTCATCAGAGAAATGCAAATTAAAACTACACTGAGACACCACCTGACTCCAGTCAGAAAGGCCATCATCAATAACTCGAAAAATAATAGATGCTGGAGAGGATGTGGCGAAAAGAGAACACTTCTACACTGTTGGTGGGATTGTAAACTAATACAGCCTCTGTGGAAAACAGTGTGGCAATTCCTAAAAGTTCTAAAAAATCGAACTTCCTTATGACCCTGCAATCCTCCTACTAAGAATATACCTGGAAGAACTCAGGTCACTCTATAAAAAAGATACCTGCACACGTATGTTTATCGCAACCTTGTTCACAATAGCAAGGACATGCAAGCAACCGTGCTGCCCATCAAAAGAGGACTGGATTACAAAAATGTGGTACATATACACAATGGAATATTATGTAGCCATAAAGAGGAACAAAATCATGAACTTCGCAGAAGCCTGGATGGATTTAGAGTCTATAATACTGAGTGATCTTTCACAGAAACAAAAAACTGAGTACCACATGTTCTCACTCATAAGTGGACCTTGCACAACTATCATAATACTATAAGAAAAGGATTGACAGTAGTGGGAAACTGTGGGTGGTGGGGTGCAGAGAGGTGGGATTGGCAGTAGTGGGAATCTGCCAGGGGAGGGGACACACCTCATCAACAAGGGTACCTGCATAATGAATATTTGTATACCTAACCCTGAATTGTACCCCACAATTTTATTTTATTTTTTAATTTTTTAATTTTTTGAGTTAGAGTCTCACTCTGTCACCCAGACAGGAGTGCAGTGGCACTCTCCCAGCTACCGCAGCCTCGACCTGCTGGACTCTGGTGATCCTTCGGCCTCAGCCTTCCAAGTAGCTGGAACTACAGGCATGCGCTACCACGCCCAGTTAATTTTTTTATTTATTGTAGAGATGAAGTCTCGCCAAGTTGCCCAGGAGGGTCTCGAACTCGCAGGCTCAGGCAATCCACTCACCTCAGCCTCCCAAAACGCGGGATTACAGGCTGAGCCACTGAACCCAGCTCCCCACAATTTTAAAATAAAAAAATTTAAAAGTTAAAAATAAATAAAAATAAAAAAGACAATGAGTTAAGAAAAGAAAAGAAAAGAAAATTGGGAAGGAAAAAGTGAGACTGTACTATTTATGTACATAGGATATATGTATATGTACTTAAGATATAGGGAAACTAAAAAAGA
>NW_007252171.1:2162-107487 GCF_000164805.1 Carlito syrichta | reverse complement strand
TAATCCCGCGCCTTTGGGAGGCTGAGGTGAGTGGATTGCCTGAGCCCGCGGGTTCGAGACCCGCCTGGGCAGCGAGACCTCATCTCTACAATAAATCAAAAAATCAGCCGGGCGTGGTAGCGCATGCCTGTAATTCCGGCTACTCGGGAGGCTGAGGTTGAAGGATCGCCGGATCCCAGCAGGCGAGGCTGCGGTGGCCGGGAGCGGCCGCTGCACTCCAGTCTAGGCGACAGAGTGAGACTCCAACTCAAAAAAAAAAAAAAAAAAAAAAAAGTTAAAAATAAATAAAAATAAAAAAGACAATGAGTTAAGAAAAGAAAATTGGGAAGGAAAAAGTGAGACTGTACTATTTATGTACATAGGATATATGTATATGTACTTAAGATATAGGGAAACTAAAAAAGAACTACTAGAGCAAATAAGTGAACTTACCTATATGCATGAAATGGTACAAATAATTGAAAAACAATTTTAAAAAATACTAATTTTACTAAAACAACCATTCTATATAGATAACTCAGTTTAGTTAATTAAATAGTTAAAAAATGCCTTCACCTATAAAATTTTCAACTAGTGAAATTTTTAAACCACAGTTAAATTTTCATGTGCATACAATAAAACTGGAATGAGATAGTGGATTTCACCACAAACACTTATTTCTATATTTTGGCATAAATGGCACAAACAGTACCTAAGAAATTATAAACTTCTGATACTGGACATAAGTGACTTATGCTGAACTTAGTTATATAAGCTATGCATGATTTTTCTTTCTGTTTATATGTTGCTTTCTTTGTTTTTAACATCGAAAGCTACAGAAAAACATATCAAGTATTCCACATGCAAATTTTTTTTTTTTTAGTGGTATAAGCAATAGTTGCCATTAAAGTTATAAGCACACTGAGCTGGACACAAAGCGGGTGAAATAACTTGATTTAGTCTAGTTCTCAAAATGATTATCATGTTTTAAATAAGTATAAAGTAAAACTATTTATGTATATTGTGGAAACGATATTCCAAATAAAAAGAAAAATAATGAGCAGTTGGGCAAAGGTATAAAATTAGTATTATCCCAGTTCCTATAAATGGCCACTATCAGTTATTTATGTGGACTTATATTTTAAGTATAAATTGTTTTTATATCAGAATCAAAAGTCTGTTTCACAGACCTAACTAATAAATCTATTTTAATACTTATCTGAAAACTAAAATTGTATTTCCCAGCCTGTGTTTGGGTGAAACTGTGAGTTTGCACATATTTATTTAGTGGTTCTTTTAGTTCATTGTCTTATTCAATTAGGATTGATGATATGGACAACAAAATAAATTATTAAATAATATTAGGCCTGATGCTCTTATAAAATGAAATAAACAGCAATTGAACTACAGGTGCCAAATACATTGTTATCATCACTAGGCTAGCACAAGAGTAAAGGACATGTGACAACACAAAAGGAACCTGGTCCACTACCAGGAGGAATAAGAGACAGTTAGAAGCCCAAGCTTCACCTGCATGCAGACTACTAATGTAGTTAATCCTAACTTGTATCCCACAACTCTATAATATAGATAGCAAGATGATGATAGGTGGATAGATGGATGGATAGATAGATAGATAGATAGGCAGGCAGACAGTCAGACAGACAGACAGAAGAAAAGTACCTATCTGGTACAATGTGGGTGATGGGTACACCTAAAACTCAGACTTCTTCACCACTATATCAAAAAAGTATGTAATCAGAAATCACTTGTATCTCTAAGATACTGAAGTTTACAAAAATAAATAAATACATACATACATATTACAAAGATTATTCTAATGTTATAAGACCAGTCAATTCCTAAAGTTTCTAAAATATTCACATTTAAGATATAATTTTAAATTTTCTAAGGCTATAGCAATAACTGTCCTGCAGGAAAAATATATGTAGGTTTCACCGACTGAAATGCACCGTTAGTTTTAGTACCCAGGAAATACTAATTTTTGTCTCTTTTTGTTCCACAGGTTTATTCATTATATGAATTAATCTGTTTCTGAATGTAGGTATTTTGATGTCCCAAAAGTATATGTGTATGTTGTTATTCAGAATTTTCTGAGTATTCACAAATATTATATGTATCCTTCCTGGAAGACTAAACTGACCCTTAGGCTTCTCACCTATTACTTCCGTGAAGTTATGTAATTTAGGCATTAAATAAAGAAAGCAGAAGACAGTGCTCAAAAACTTACATAATCCCTCTGCATCATACTAGAAAACAAAAATTAGTACTATCCTGCTGATGAGTCAGAAGTTGATTTCCGTGAATTTAGGACGACTAATACAATTGGATAATTCAATGCCCTGACAAAAATATTTTCAAGGGAAAGGATTATATTTGAATGTCCCAACTCAGAGCGTCTAAAAGCAAATCTGTGCTACATGACATGAATATAGGTGGTTTTATGCTGATGATAGTCTAAAGTAATAGCTGAACACAGAGCCACAAGCAACAGAAAGTAAATACACTTTTAACACCATGATGTTAGAGTTCACAGACAAGTTAGCATCTAAAACTGAGTCATCCACCAAATGCCTGATCGTGAGATTTCTAGAAGAAAAGATATTATTAGAGAACATATCATATGCCATAAGAGTATTTCTTTCTAGTGTTAGGCCACAATTCAAGTCCACAATACAGTATGAGTTATAGAAAAGCCAAAAGCTAACTAACCAAATGAGAAAAACAAAAGTATATGTCATTATATGGAATGATATAAGTTCAGCAATAAGCAACATAGAAAACTATCAGAGAAACAGATATTTGGGGTCTTAGACGATGTGAAGAAAAGTATGGTGGGAGGAGACACTTGCCAATTTGAGATGCATTAGATACAGTTCTTAGAGCAATGAGGCATTTTCTGAGGATCATGTTCTTAACTAACATAGAAACTCTGGGTTCCAGGAATTGTTCTAAATACTTCCAGTGCATAATACCATTCAATCATGTCAGCTTATGAAGTAGGCACTATTTTTGCCTCCATTGTACATAGGAAAACTGAGGGTCAGGTATAGTAAACAACTTATTCTAGTCATATGGCTAAAGGTGGAACTAGAGTTTAAATGCAGACAATTTGCACCTAGAGATTAGATTTGTCAGGGTTCAGAATACAATACCCCCAATTATGACATATTGCCATATTGAGTATTTACTGCTGAAGGAAAGTGAGGAAGCAACAGAAAGAAAAAGATTATTTTACAGTCTTCTGGTTTTACAACCAGAAGATTATTTTATCTTGATTATTTTACAAGAGCTGGTTATAGGAGAATTATCTGACCTATCTTCCCTGAAGGTAGTTCATAAGACTCTCATGTGACAGGTGTCATGCCCTTTACCCAGAAGACAGAAATGAAGATACAGAGATGCCAAGAAGACCCTGAACAGACAGGCCTTGCTAAGTCCCCCTGTATGTTTCCATTAGATCATAACCTCTTTTCGGTCAATCATACTTCGACACTCTTTATCACCTTAGCATAAAATAGCTTTCCCTGGGTCCTTGGGTCTTCATTTAAGACAGCTCCTGTGTCATGTAAAACTTTGGCAAAATAAATATATGTTTTCCTTTCATTAATCTTTTTTATAGGAGTGTCTTTTCTTGTAGGGGTGTCATTCATGAACCTGGAAATGGATATGAAAATATGTTACTTTTTCCTCCCTGTAGAGTCTTGACCGCTAAGCAATACTGCCTCTTCATGAACCCAGTATTTAGCTGAGTGAACACTGGGAAACAATCTAGCCAGAAGAATTGTTTAAGATAAGGATGATGAAAATTTTAGCCATACATTTTAAAATAATTGTCAAATGGCACTCAAATAGGAGCAAGTCAAGGCAGGAAGTGATGGATAATCTAGGTAGGTCATGAGTTAAGGAGTCTGTTGGTAAATTGCATGTCTTTTAGGAAATTTATTTATAGGCAGAAAGACCCAAACACTGAGATAATTAGTTTCTTAAAATAGAAGTATAATCTAAAACACAGAATAAAATAAAGAATACAGGAACAGAAAACTTAAAAAGCAATTTTTACAGTATGATGACTTAAAAATGTTTTTCAATTACTCCGCAGTCCTATGCATTATGAGAAATATGAAGAGGACCAAAACATAACCTCTTCCTCTATGTACCCATAGTCCAGCCTGTAAAAGATTTATACGTGACATGATTTTAAACATTACTGATTATTGGGCTAACTAATTATAAAAGTTCATAGAATATGGGTAATTTAATTTGCTTTAAAAATGCGTATATTGGGTAAAATGCACCCTAAGGGAAGGACACGGAGCTCCAAGCCTTTGAGAAGATACGATATGAGCAACATGTGCCTGATATTACCCGCTCATTTTCAGTGTTTCCTTGTCATTACTCTCATTCCCAGATATCTATTGATCTTTTACTTTCAGTGATGAGGTCAACACCACAATGTGTTTGGTTTTGGGACACAAAAACACGTGTATATGATTTAGTATTTTAAATTACAAGGTCAGTAAATGTCATGTGATTTTGACACTAATCATAAAACTATGGTGTAATGAAAGTTGCCAGATTACAACATAATTTCCTCATTAATGCCTATTAATGGCTCATTGAGTGCTTATAGTAGAGAATGATTTTGAAAGCCAAAAGTGATAAACGAATTCTCCCTCTTGAGGATGGAAAGGATATCATTCACCATGCTATTAGGCTAGTGTACAACTAAATATTTCAGCAAAGTTTGGTGATAATATACAGTCCTCAGGTTGCTTTCAATATCCTCTACTGGTATTTTAGCATCTCTGCCAAAAGTTGAACTAATCTCTGTTATAAGAGTCATTCAGGACCAACTTTTAATTGAATATGCAGACTGAAGTATTTGACAACCATTGTCAATGATAAGTGGTGTCAACAATATTTATTGAGGACCTAATAGCTTCTAAAACTTAATTTTAAATAAATACTTCAAACAAATATTTGCATTATAAAAACTAGGCTTTATTTTTTAAAAATTTTTTAGGATTGCTTTATATTTGCAGAAAAATTATGTTGGTAGTAACAGATGGCTTCCATCTACTCCATTCCCATTTTCCCTATTATTAACATTATATCTTAGCATCACACTTTCTTATAATTAATGAACCAATACTAATACATTATTGTTTGTCAAAGTTCACATTTTAAACTTGCTTAATACTTTACATATTGTCCTTTTTTCTGTTCCAGGACCTGATCTAGAAATCTATGTTACATTAAATTATTATGTCTCCTTATAGGTTCTTTTAGGCTGTGACTGTTCTCATAAATATTCCTTATTTTTCATGACTTTGACAGGTTGGATGACTAATTGTCATAGATTTTGTCAGAAGACCCCTTATTGCAATTTTTGGATGTTGTCCTCATGATTGGACTGATATGGAAATTATGGAGGAGGATCACAGAGGTAACACACCATTTTTATCATATTGGTATTTAAGAGAACATACTATCAACATGATTTATGACTACTGATTATTACTGTGATCACCTGGCTGAGGGAACATTTTTCATGTTTCTCCACTTTAAAGTTGCCTACAAACGTAACCTCTTCCTATATGTAACTTATGGATCTAGCCTGTTAAAACATTTATGCATAAAAGGATTTTTAATAATTACTTATGGTTGGGCTATCTAACCATGATACTCTACTGTAGTTGAAACTCACTAAGCACAGTCCACACTTAAGAATTAGGGAGTTGTGGTATGCCTTCTATAGGTTAGAGTGTCTGTATAAATTATTTGCAATTATTATACTGACAATTTGTCTCCTTCCTCTCTTAGTAACATTTTCAAGAAAATATATATATATTATATATACATATATATATAAGAATATATATATATATATATATACACACACATACATATCAGTATGGAAAATTTTTCCTGTCTTTATGTAAGTTCTAATCTATGTCATTTTTTTTTTCCTGAAGAACTTCTTTTAGTATTTTTTGCAAGGAAGATCCACTGTTGATGGATTCCGTCAGTTTTAGTTTGTCTAAAAAAGTTTTTGTTCTTTACTTTTGTCAGATAATTTTGTTAGCTATAGAATAATAAATTGACAATTCAATACTTTAAATATTTCACCACAGTCTTTTTGCCCTTGCATTGTTAGAAGGTCAATGTAATTCTGGTCCTTATTCCTTTGTAGGTTAAGTAACTATTCTTCCGGCTGACTTCTTTAAATATTTTCTTTAGTATTCTGCAGTGACTATGATATGCCTAAGTACAGAGTGTTCTCTGAACTTCCCGAATCTGTAGTTTTGTGTTTGTTGTTAATTTTTCAAAATTATTGGTCATTATTATTTCAAATCTTTCTCTTATTCTTTATTTACTTCTGATTTAACAACATGCATTGAAATTGTCCCACCACCATTTTTAGATATTGGACTCCTTTTTTTAAAAATTTTGAGTCAGAGTCTTACTCTGTCACCCAGGTTGGAGTGCAGTGGCATGCTCATGGCCACACGCAGCCTCGACCTGCTGGGCTTAGATGATCTTTCCTCCTCAGCCTTCCAAGTAGATGGAAGTACAGGCACATGCCACCATGCCAAGCTAATTTTTGCATTTATTGTAGAGACAAGGTCTCATCAAGTTACCCAGGCTGGTCTCAAACCCCTGGACTCAGGCAATCCTCTCTCCTCTGCTTCCCAAAGTGCTGGGATTACAAGCTTCAGCCACCACACCTAGCTATACTCCACTTTTTTAATCTTTTCTCTTTGCATTTCAAAAACATAATAAAATAATTTAGAAATAATATCTCAAAAAATAAAAGTTGGCAGAAATAACGTATAGTGTGTTTTTAAGAGTATTTAAAATAAAGTATCCAAATATGTGGTGAGACAAATTGCTATGATAATGGTGATAAAGCAACAACAATGATAATGAATTATTATTAAGATTTAGTGCAAAAGTATATGCTTTCAAAAGATAATAATATTCTTTTGGGATAAAATTTGTTGGAAAACTTTTACCTTATACACTCATATCTTCTTTGACAAAATATCATTGACAGATAATTTGCTCAGATAATTTGCTCAGACATAGGATAAAAATATAAAGGTCCATTCCCTGTACCCAATGTTAAAAATTCAAATTTAATAAAGTACGAGCTTGGAAACAAAATCATGCATTTATTGTATAACATGGAAGAAAGATTATAATGCTTGGAAATTCAGAGAGAAAGTCACAGAAAAGTTCTTGAACAGTGAGTCAGAATTTTGTCACATGTGCATGCATAAGAAGATACTATACTCATAAGACATGCGATTTGTTATGAACAAATGAGCAGGATAATTATGAACTATAAGTTGCATAGAATCTGTGAACTATGGAATGCAACAAGTAGAGTTACAAAAGGGCAATCAGACATGTAAGCAGATACCAAGTCATGTGGAGCTTTCTAGACAGTGTTTGAGGAGAGCCAACAGGAATGTTACTGAATACATTTTTGGAATCTACAGTGGCATTGTTTTATGATAGGACTAAAATTAGCTTATTAGAAGTCCACTTGAAGAAAAATAAGATAGTGTTATGGAAACCCAGACTTCCCAAGAAAGCCAGTTGTCAAATCAGAGGACCAGTAATTATGACACCTACCTTTCAAATAAAATATTGGAAGGTTTTAGCTAAGTCAGGGTATAATGATTGCCTGTGAAACATTTTATACTTATTCTTTCTTGCTCAAAAAAAAAATTGTAGACAAAATTACCACTTTCCCTCAAGACCTCCACTCATTGGGAACCACTGATAATTTCCTGTTCTGTATCAGATATTCACCATACTGAAGCATCCCTTAAGCTGTCAGCACTTGATGACATAACGTGTGAAACAAGAAGCAGCATACTTCTACATAGAATGATGCATAAACACCAGATGGTGACCATTAAGCTCACCAAAGTACAACTGATAACCTCAGTGAGGTTTTGGAGAAGCTCAACTATGAAGTAAAAATGCATATGTATTAAACCATGTGATCATTAGCATCTCTTACAGGGAGTTGACTTAAAAAGGAGATTGGTTGAATTAATTTGTTCAGCCAAAATCATAATCCAGAAAACCTTATTTAGCTATTATCTTAACACTATAAATAAGAGGCAGTATTTTGAGGCACATTCATCTTTTTAATCAAATACATGGATAAGAAAACAAATAGAAAGATATCTTTCACAACCAGTTTTTTTCAGTGAAATTTATTTCTATATCTGTAATTTAATATAATAAACAAAAATCCTCCTGTTCTTAATGCTTAACCATTCATGTATATGAGTATGAAAATTCATTTTGATATTTTGGTGATAAAATGAAATGTATTCAATATTCAAAACAGATTTACTTGAACCATTTTCTTCCACACAGATGTTTTGATACCAAGTTGGAGGTATTTATTTTTTATAGTACAGTGCAATATAATTTTATAGTTCGCTCCTGAACATTCCATTAAATCATAAAATAATAATAATTCAATTAAATCATCAAAAAGTATATTGTGATCATTTGTTAGGTTTTAACAGTCTCATTACTATAATTAGTCTTAGATAACAAACATGATTGAGCCCTAGTAAGACGAGATTTAATAGGCTTATTTCCATAGTTGAAGTAACGCTATTTAACTTATTTTTTACTTTTAAAAACACAGTTGTTTCATTATTACAGAATACATCTTTTGAATTACATATGAGATATAGAATTTCAGTGGAACTTAAGCACTGGTCCCAATTTATCCCTGAGCTTAAACCCAATGACTCCCTTACTTAATTTTAATTACTGATTCAGCATGTAATACACGTTTTGCCTCTAGCATTTTGAGACAATTCAGTTCTGTCCATCTCTGGGGTTTTAATCTTTAAAAAAGGAAAATTTTTTTCTTACATGAAAATTAAAAAAACAGGTTGCAGCTTTGTAAAAACATGACATTTCAAATTTAATTTCTAAAATGCAATATTGGTTCCCCCAAGTTCTGGTTGTATAGCATTTGTGTGTGTGAAACGTAGACTACTGGATTCAAGACAACACCCTATTAGTAGCTAGTTGGCCAAATTCAAAATCACCAAAGGTATTAGTGTTGCTCTGCGATATGAAATGTTGAGTTACTACATCAAGAAGAGTAATAAGGAATTCATAAAATGACTTGGTGAGAGTTCTTCATCTATACACATTAAATGAGAACTGTAGAAAGTAACCAAAGATATATGACAGCATTCTATTAAAAAGTGATACTGGGTGGGGGACTTCTGGCAAGATGGCGATGGGGCAGCATGGTCTGTGAGACCCTCTGTGAAAGAGAACACTCATAAAGACCCTAGCTCTCTCTCACAGGCTGTACCTCCCATCTTTGGCAGCCTGCTCTTCACAGGGAGCTCAGTCACCACTGCCACCACTGCTCAAATATTAGTGGTCTGGGCCGCTTGCCACAGCCATGGATGCTGCTGCTGTGGTCATTGCCCATCTATGCCTGAGACGACCCACGACTTTGGACCATGAAGCCCCCGCAAGCAGGATCTTCTGGGATCACCGCTGCCCGACTGCTGCTGCTGCTGCCACTGCCATGCCACACCCCTCACCTGGAGCCAGGCCTGTGGACATTGGACTTAAAGGAAAAGTCTCAGCATGTGCTTGGTTGGTTCTGTTAGTTTACTGACTTTAATCTATCCTTTTACCCTTTTTTTGTCTTTTTTCTTTTTTTCTTATTTCTCTGTAAACCCCATGTTTGTAAGAGGAATAACACACCAATAAGAAGGTTGGCTAGCTTGTATGTTAACATCATTGCATGTTTTAGATTTTTATATGGTTATTGGTTAGTTTTCAATCGTGGTTATTGTTTTTCTTTTTATTTGTTTCAGTATTTGTGTCTCTTTTCACTTGCCAGTCAGTACACTCATCTGCTTTCCTTCTCACCCCTCTCTCTCTCTCCAGCCCCCTCTTCCCCACACTGCCTGCTCCATTCTCTTCCCTCTGTTAACCTCATATTGCTTTCAGGGAATAAACCTACAACCCCACTGCATGGACAGATTCCAAGGCAGTGGGAAGTGGGTTTCAGACTATCCATACACTTGATGGCAGATACCTGGATCTGCAGAGAGATTTTGAATCACAGCTCCTCCCTTAATTAAATCTCAAAACTGCAAAAAGGACTGCCTTCATGCCCTCAACCTACAGTTCAACTCCAGAACAGAACAAAGCAAGAGGAAATACATTAGGAAGAATAGATTGAACAAACAGAAGTAAAAGCAACCCCTCCACCCTTGAATAATGGAATTAAATAAGATGGGGAAGTAGAGGGAAGGAAAAGTAGAGAGGAAAAATCTGTACAAATGAAGAAAAACCAAAAGAAGAATATAGGGCTCACACAGACCCCTGGGAGGTCAGAACCCGAGAAAACAGACTTCGGAATGCAAACAATGAAGAGCCCCCAGAATGACTGGTCACATGCAACAAACCCACACATCAAGACATTAATAGAGAGAATTTAAAAAATTGAGGAGAGACAAGAGGAAAATAGAAAGGAGCTGATGACAAAAATAACAGCAGTAAAGAATACTGTGATGGAAATAAATAAAAAACTAATAAGCATGGAAAGCAGAATTAGCCAAGCAGAAGAAAGAATCTTGGAACTTGAAGACTAAAATACAGAACTAACCCAAACTGTCAAAAACATAAAAAAGAAGCTTAAAAAGACAGAACAAAACCTTCAAGAGATGAATGATTACTTCAAGAGACCCAATCTAAGAGTAATTGGCATTCCTAAGGCAGAGAGAGAGTCAGATGCCACACTGGAACAAACATTTCATGAAATCATTCAAGAAAACTTCCCTCATCTCATCAGTGATGCAAAAATTCAAATGCAAGAGATTCAGAGAACCCCTGCAAGACAACAGATGAGAAGACCAACTCCCAGACACATAATTCACCTAAACAAAGTAGCTATAAAAGAAAAATTACTAAAGGCAGCAAGAGAAAAAGGCCAGACTACCTACCAGGGAAGACCAATTAGAATAGCAGCAGATTTATCTACAGAAACCATCCAGGCTAGGAGAGCTTTGAGCCCTATCTTCAAAGTTCTAAAAGATAAACAATTTCAACCAAGAATAACCTACCCAGAAAAACTAAGCTACATCAGTGAGGTAGAATTGAAATCTTTCCCAGATATCCAATCCCTAAGAACCTATGCTGCCACCAGATCACGTCTACAAGAAATACTTAACAAAGTACTGAACACAGAAGAAAAGGAAAAAAGAACAGCAACATTCTTCACAAGAGTACAGGCAAAAGATTAAAAACACACATGAAAAAACTCCAAAACCGAAAGAAAGACAACCAACAAACAAGAACAACAACTCTGTAAGAACTTTATGACAGGGATCAACTCTTCCATTTCAATAATTAGCCTAAATGTTAATGAACTAAATGCACCAGTGAAAAGACATAGAATGACAAAATGGATAAAATATCACCAGGCAACAATTTATTGCTTTCAAGAGACTCACCTCACTAGAAAGGACACTCACAGACTCAAAGTAAGAGGATGGTAAACAAACTTTCAGGCAAAAAAAACACAAAAGAAAGGAGGAGTCACAATCTTAATCTCAGACAAAATACCCTTTAAGCTATCAAAAATTTAAAAAGATACAGAAGGCCACAACATAATGATAAAAGGTTCAATCCATCGACAAGAAATATCCATCTTAAACATATATGCACCCAACATAGGAGCACCAACTTTCATAAAGCAACTTCTATGTAAACTCAAAAAAGATATCAACTCTAACACTATCATAGCTGGGGACTTCAATACCTAACACAACGCTAGCCAGATCATCAGGACAAAAATCAGCAATGAGATCTGGAACCTCAATGTGACTCTTGACCAAATGGACTTAATTGATACCTATAGAACATGACCACAGAATATACATTCCACCCATCACCTCATGGAACATACTCTAAGATTAACCACATAATTGGCCATAAATCAAGCATAAGCAAATTTAAAGGATTGAAATTTTACCCTGCACCTTCTCAGACCACAGTGGAATAAAAATAAACATCAACACCAACAAGGTCCCCCCAAAACCCACAAAGACATGAACACTAAACAGCATATGCTAAACAACTCATGGGTCAATGATGAAATCAAAACAGAGATTACAAGATATCTGGAAACAAATAAAAATGAAGAAACATCTTACCAAAATTGCTGGGATGCTATGAAAGCTGTAGTAAGCAGGGAATTCATATCTCTACAAACACATATGAAGAGAATAGAAGGATCACAAATTAACAGCCTAGCAAGCCACCTAAGGAAGCTGGAAAAGCAAGACCACCAAAACCCTAATTTCAGCAGAAGAATCCAGACCACCAAAATAAAAGCCCAAACCAGGACATAGAAGACAAAAAGATAATACAAAAAAATCAATGAAACAAAAAGCTGGTTCGTCAAAAGGATAAACAAGATCAATGGTTTCCTAGCTAGACTGACCAAGAAAAACAGAGAAAAAGCCCATATAAACACAATCAGAAACACAAAAGATGAAGTCACATCTGACCCTGAAGAAATACAAAAGATTATTAGAGACTACTATGTACACTATGGAAACAAACTTGAAAACCTTAAGGAAATGGAGGACTTTATGACATCACACAACCTGCCTAGGTTGAAACAAGAAGAAATTGAGACCCTAAATAGACCATTAACAATCAAGGAAATTGACTATATAATAAGAAAACTACCTATTAAAAAAAAGCCCTGGACCAGATGGCTTTCCAGCAGAATTCTACAAGACATTTAAGGAGGAGCTGATACCAATCCTACTGAAGGTATTCCAGGAGATTGAGAAGGATGGAACTCTCCCCAAATCATTTTATGAAGCTAATATCACATTGATACCCAAGCCAGGTAAAGACCCAAAAAAGAAAGAGAACTACAGGTCAATATCATTGATGAGCATAGATGCTAAAATTCTCAACAAGATCCTAGCAAAACAGATTCAACAACATATCTCAAAAATCATCTGTCATGACTAAGTAGGCTTCATCCTTGGGATGCAAGGATGGTTCAACATTCGTAAAACCATAAATGTGATTAAATACATCAGCAGATGTCAAAACAAAAAACACATGATTATATCATTAGATGCAAAAAAAGCTTTTGATAAAATACAGCACCGCTTCTTGATAAAAACCCTCGAACATCTAGGTATACATGGAACATACCTCAAAATAGTAAAAGCTATCTACGAGAAACTCACAGCCAACATACTCCTAAACGGACAAAAATCTGAACCATTTCCCCTGAAAACTGGAACAAGACAAGGATTCCCACTCTCACCCCTCCTGTTCAATATAGTATTGGAATTCCTGGCTAGAGCAATCAGAGAAGAGAAGGCAATCGGAGGTATCCAAATAGGAAAAGAGGAAGTCAAGTTATCTCTTTTTGCAGATGACATGATTGTATACCTTGAAATCCCAAGAGAATCTGTCAAAAATCTCCTTACACTGATAAAGAACTTGGGCAAAGTCTCAAGGTATAAAATAAATGTGCAAAAGACAATTGCATTTCTTAACACCAATAACAAAGAAACAGAAACCCAAATAAAAAAGCACAATTCCATTCACAATAGCCACAAAAAAAATGAAATACCTTGGCATCTTCCTAACCAGAAACGTGAAAGACCTTTACAATGAAAACTACAAAACACTGCTCAAAGAAATCAAAGATGACACAAACAAATGGAAAAATATCCCATGCTCATGGATTGGAAGAATCAACATTGTGAAGATGTTCATCCTACCTAAGACAATCTACAGATTTAATGCAATACCCATCAAATTACCAGCAACATTCTTCTCAGATATAGAAAAAACAATACAGGAATTCATATGGAAACACAAACGACCAAGAATAGCCAGAACAATCCTCAGCAAAAAAAACAAAGCAGGAGGTATCACATTACCAAACTTCAAACTTTACTATAAAACTACAATAATCAAAACAGCTTGGTACTGGTACATGAAAAGGCATATAGACCAATGGAATAGAATTGAGATTCCAGAAGCAAAACGTCAATTTCTCAACCAACTCATCTTTGACAAAGCCTCCACCACCTACCACTGGGGAGAGGAGAACATATTCAGTAAATGGTGCTGGGAAAACTGACTGACCACATACAGAAGACTCACACAAGACCCCTATCTATCCCCATACACAAAAATTAACTCTAAATGGATCACAGACCTAAATGTAAAACCTCAAACCATAAGAACCTTAGAAATGCAGGACACACCCTCATGGAAATTGGAACTGGCATTCAATTCCTGAACCAAACCCAAAACGCATGGGCCATAAGAGATAAGACAGACAAGTGGGACCTCATTAAACTGACAAGCTTCTGCAAAGCCTAAGAAACCATCAAGTGAGCAGGGTGATAGCCCACAGACTGGGAAAAAGTATTTGCCAACTCCAGGTCTGACAAAGGCCTAACATCTTGGTTCTACAAGGAACTCAAACATGCTGAAAAGAAAAATAACAAACAACCCCATTATAAAGTGGGCAAAAATACGAACAGACACGCTCAAAGGAAGACATCTGAATGGCCAACAGACACATGAAGAAATGTTCAACCTCACTAATCATCAAGGAGATGTAAATTAAAACCACACTGAGATACCACCTAACTCCAGTCAGAATGGTAATGATCAATAACTCAAAAAATAACAGATGCTGGAGAGGATGTGGTGTAAAGGGAACACTACTACACTGTTGGTGGGAGTGTAAACTATTGCAACCTCTGTGGAAAGCAGTGTGGCGATTACTAAAAACTCTAAATATTGACCTCCCATATGACCCTGCAATCCCCCTACTGGAAATATACCCTCAAGAACTCAAATCACTCTATCAAAAAGATACCTGCACACGAATGTTTATCACAGCATTGTTCACAATAGCAAGAACCTGGAGCCAACCATGCTATCTATCAAAAGAGGACTGGATTAAAAAAATGTGGTACATATACATGATGGAATAGTATGAAGCCATAAAAAAGAACAAAATCATGAATTTCGCAGCCACCTGGATGGAACTGGAGTCTATAATACTGAGTGCTCTCTCACAGAAACAAAGATCTGAGTATCACATGTTTTCACTCATATAGTGGACCTTGAACATCTATCATCATATTATAAGAAAAGGACTGATAGTGGTTGGAAACTATGGGGGGGTCAGGAAGGGAAGGAAGGTGGGACTAACGGTAGTCAATATCTGTCTGGGGATGGGAGACACCCTTTATCAACAAGGGTGCCTGAACGATGCACATTTGTGTACCTAACCCTTAACTGTACCCCTCAATTTTATAATAAAAAATATGTTTAAAAAAAGTGTTACTGACTCAGAAATTCCAGCAATAGATTTGTGTCAAGGAATATACTGTGTACCCATACATACCAAACTAATCAGTTTGTGAATAAAAAATACAAAATGTTTTTCCTACATTCTGAATAAAGATATCACGTGCTTTCTCAAATGCCTCCTCTTGGAACCAAGTGAAAACATGTTCCCCTTTCCTAACACTATTCTAAGATGCCCTACCCAAATCTCCATCTTTATAAATGCTTCAGAGCTTGGCTAACAGTAACTCTAATAAACATAGACACGGTCCAACAATTAAGTTCATGAACTCATCCGAGAAAAAGTGCTCCATATCTCATTGCTGAATATCACTCTGGTCACTTTTGAAATGCTCCCCTTGGGTAGCTACACACAGATGCCACCTCCTAGTCCACCCGTTAAAGCAATTCTGGAATTCTCATTCTGGAATGGTCATCAGAGCTATTGTCATATTATTCTTGACGTCCAGAATTGCATCATTGTCTTTCTTTCAATATTTCCTTGTCTTGAGGTAAAGAAAAAAGTCACTGGGGGTCAGATCTGGTGAATAGGAAGTGTGTTCCAATACAGTCATTTGAACAGGGCTGCCAGTGTAAGCACAAGGTGGCAAGTTCTCAAACTTAATTGTTAGACCTCAACAAATAACAATGACAGCTCTGATGACCACCCCAGAAAAAGAGTTCCAAAATTGCTTTGATGGGTGGTCTATGCACTGACATCAATGCATAGCTTACAAGGAGAGTACTTTGAAGGTGACTGTAGTGGTATTTAGCAATGAGGTGTGTTGCACTTTTTCTAGGGTGATTCACAAACCTAATTGTTGGACCGTATATGTATTGAGCTCTTACTATTTGTCAGGAATTGCTTTAAGTACTTTGCTTATATCATCAAATTTAATCTTAAGATATGTCTAAATAATGGTTAAGGATTCACTTATGGTGACTACTCTTGACAAGGCTAGGTACCTCTAGTTAGAGCCTTCTCACTCCCTGTGTTTTATTATCCTTGTGAGATTTTATTCTTATAACTGGTGTTATTCCTTTTACCCCTATATTTTAAATACACTGTGGGTAGACATAGTTTCTAGTCTAGTTATCATGTGTCCCCCACCACATACATATTGCTTACCTCATAATAAAGATGCAAAAGTATTTACTGGACTATATAATAAATAAAAGTTTGATTCGAAGTCTGAAAAGTAGTAAATTCTTTTTTAAGAACTTACCATTAAAAATTACATGATGTGCTGGGTTCAGAGGCTCAGCCTGTAATCCCGCGCCCTTGGGAGGCTGAGGTGAGGGGATTGCCTGAGCCCGAGGGTTCGAGACCCGCCTGGGCAGCGAGACCTCATCTCTACAATAAATCAAAAAAAACCAGCTGGGCGTGGTAGCGCATGCCTGTAATTCCAGCTACTCGGAAGGCTGAGGCGGAAGGATCACTGGAGCCCAGCAGGCGAGGCTGCGGTGGCCGGAAGCAGCCACTACACTCCAGTCTGGGCGACTGAGTGAGACTCCAACTAAAAAAAAAAAAAAAAAAATCACATGATATTAATGCATTCTGTGATTACCCTTTAAAATGCATGCAATTTGAGTCATGTTAAGAAATAAAAAAGGGAGCCAGGCTCGGTGGCTCAGTCTGTAATCCCACACCTTTGGGACGCTGAGGTGAGTGGATTGCCTGAGCCCGTGGGTTCGAGACCCACCTGGGCAGGTGAGACCTCATCTCTACAATAAATAAAAAAAATTAGCCGGGCGTGGTAGTGCGTGCCTGTAGTTCCAGCTACTTGGAAGGCTGAGGCGGAAGGATCGCCAGAGCCCAGCAGGTCGAGGCTGCGGTGGCGGGGAGCGGCCACTGCTCTCCAGTCTGGGCGACAGAGTGAGACTCCAACTCAAAAAAAAAAAAAAGAAATAAAAAAGGGAAAACAGATGACTGGTAAAATGCCTCAATTTCAATGAAGTATCTAAAGAACAAAAAAATTAGTGATTTTCTAGATTTGTTTTTTTGCCAGATATCTGAAAATAGAATACATGGGTATATCTGAATGAATTAGCACACTTGCCATTTCCTCTAGTAGCATTCCACAAAGTTTATTTCTGCCTGCAAGTGAAACCAGCACATCTTAAAACCCAAACCTAAAGTGACCTCTGATTTTGTCTCAAGTGGTGGCTCTGATCCCTAAAGTCTGTTATGTCAATCAACCTGTATTAACATGGGTTTTAACTCTGGAGTGTGCCATCTTGAATACTTTACCAGCTGCCTGGGCTTTGTGTCGAGTTTATTATCTCTACCCCATGCTGTTTCTCTTTCTCCTCTTCATTCTTGATCAGTTATATTCCCTGCAGTGACAGGGGAACAAAGCACTTGCTTTAATCGTTTTCCATTTCTGGTTTCTATTTTCTGCTTCCATCATTTCCAGCTGTTTCCTAATATTTTTTCCTGTGTGTATGAAAAAATAAAATAAAAATCTTGAGAAGTACACGGAATAGTTCAAGGGCAATCCTTATGAATTTAAGAAGCCAGATGTTCAAGGAAACGCTTCTATAGAGAAGTATGTTAAACAGCCTTTCACATGTACAGGCTTGTATTTGTGGTTTTAGAAGATTGGAATTTGACACAGACTCAACAGTAAATGGACTTTGACTAATGTTCAACCAAGTAATTCTTCCACTATTATAAAACTATGCAAATTATAACTGCAATTTTATTATTAAATATCTGTCAATATGCAAGGCATCATATATACTTTTTTAAATACATTGTAATCAACTTTTATTTCAGTTCTTTAGGTAGATGCTATATACTGGTTAAGGATAATCTGAAGAAATTAACTCACAGACAAGACCTATTTAGGTAAAGCAAAGTGAAATCAGAATTTTTAACATTGCATACTTGGATATGCTAAAAAATTAAGTTTTATGGAAAATAGTCAATGTAAGATCACATTAAGTAATAGACACTAAGCTAAAAAACTGTTTTGAGATTAAAATTGCATTTCTAAATAATTAATAATAATAATAATAATAATTCTAAATAATTAAAGGTGATAGAGTTATTTACATGGTTGATAATTAATTTAATTGCCTACATTTTAAAATGATAAGGCAAGTTTTATTGCTTAGAGACCCTGAATTAGCTTTTTGATACTTGAGAAGATTTTTTCCCCAAATTTCAGAATTTGATCTTGATAAGTCATATAATTATGTAAATATGTGTACATATTTTATAATTATAATTTTTAAATGTATAATATTAATATGTACACTTATAACAAATATATATCACCTATTATATTTTTCCACTGTTGTAAGCAGTTTACCCATATTTTCATTTGTCATTGTAATAAGCCTGTGTAATAGATAAAACACTTACTATCACTTTATAGATGAGAAAACTAAGACGTAAAGAGTTTATGTAATTATATGTGGCTCAACTAGTAAGAGTGAAGCTAAGATTCAAACAAGGGCTTGTAGCTCAAGAAAATATGCGTATAATTATTAGTTTATAATACAACTCTACATAAATGAGATGAATCAATCATATGAGAGTTTTTAAAGTTTAGTTTGGATGCCTCAAAAAATATTAAGCATTTACTACTCATCGATAATGCACCTATTCACTGAAGAGTTCTGATGGAATTCTGAGATCAATATTGTATTCATGACTGAGAACACAGCATCCATTTTCCAGCTCATGAATCAATGAGTTATTTCAACTTTCAAGTCAAATTATTTAAGAAATACATTTTTAAAGATAAAGCTACCATATATATACCATATACCATATATAGTCACTATATATATGGTTTTAATTGACTTGTGCAAAGTCAATTAAAAATCTTCTGGAAAGAATTTACCATTTCAGATACTAAGAATACTAATGATTCACAGGAGGAGGTCAAAATATCACCATTAATAGGATTAAGATGGAAGTTGATTCCAACCCTCATGAATAACTTTGTGGAGTTCAAGACTTTAGTGAAGGAAGTAACCATAGATGTGGTGAAAATTGTAAAAGAACCAAAATTAGAAGTAGAACCTGAAGATATAATTGAATTGCTACAATCTCACAATAGTACTTTAACAAATGAAGAGTTAATTTTTATGGATGAGCCAAGAAAGTGATTTCTTGAGATGAAATCTACTCCTGGTGAACATTGTTGAAATGAAAATGAAGGATCTAGAGTATTCCAAATACTTAGTTGATAAACAGTGGGGAGTTTGAGAGGATTGACTCCAATTTTGAGAGTGCTATTGTAGATAAAATGCTACTAAACAGCATCATATGCTACCGAGAAATCTCTTGTGAAAGGAAGTATCAGTTAATGCAGCAAACTTCATTATTGTTTTATTTTGAGAAATTGCCACAGCCACCTCAACTTTCAGCAATCATCATCCTGCTCAGTCAGCAGCCATCAACATTGAGGCAAGACCTGCAAAAATATTATAACATAGAAGGCTCAGATAATTTTGAGCATTTTTTAATAACTATTTGTTTTTTGTAATTTAAGGTATGTACACTATCTTTTAGACACAATGCTATTATAGTGCAAACATAACTTTTGTGTATATATATATGTGTGTGTATATATATATATACAAAAAAATATGTGCAACTTGCATTATTGAAATATTCACTTCATTGCCATGGTCATGAGCCAAATCTGTAATCTCTGAGGCACACTTGTATTCATTTGGCACATATTTCATTATAGAAAGAAATGTACATATCCAACAAAATATAATGAAGTATGTAGACAGAAATTACATGGCAATTATTATTCCATGGATGCTAGGAGACACACCACTGACTTTTTTTTTTTTAATCTTGTGAGACCCATAAAGGGCAGTCTGTGTTTAATAGCAACTTTTGACATTTATTACTTTGCTTCTAACATTTTTCTTCAATTTATGAAGCCATGAGTGCATCATCTCTTTTCTTAAATATCATGCTACCACTAATATTCTAACTTGCTCTTCTCTTTCCTACTTTAGATAATCAGAATTTTAATACAATGCCCTTGAATAATGAACAGAACGTTTGGATCTGCATAGCTAGTGTTTCTAATAATGGCAGAAGCCTTTCCTGTTTAGTGAGAGACAGGATCCCCGTTAAAAATTAAAATAAAAAAAATAAGTTATTATGTGCTTCTGTGTTCATGCATGTGTAGGTAAATTCATGTATCTAATTTTGTGGTGGGAAAACATATAAAGACAATGTTTTCAATTTCAAGGAATTGCATAATAAGATGAATTAAATCTCTGATGTTTTTGAGTTTCCAACTATGCCATCCTTTCTTTTTATATATCAGATATTACATTTTATGAAATTTTAGCTAAATACTTTCATTTTTGCATAATATAGTATACCATATTTAACTCTTTAAATAAATATATTCTCTTGGTTGAGTCTCTTTTTCATTCAGTTGTCATGTGTTCTGTAATATTCGCTCTGTTGCCTTTATGTTTTAGAGTCATTCCTGTATTTATTATTTAAGGCAAATACTCAGAATATTAGTACATAAAAGAAAAAATAAATTTTCTAAAATGAATGTAAACTCTTTAGGTAATTAAACCTAATAAGATTGTCTAAAATATTTACTCTCTCCCTTTTAAAAATAAATTGTGTGGTAGCGCGCGCCTGCAATTCCGGCTACTCAGAAAGCTGAAGCGGAAGGATCGCCGGAGCCCAGCAGGTCGAGGCTGCGGTGGCCACTTGTGGCCAGAAGTGGCCACTGCACTCCAGTCTGGGCGACAGAGTGAGACTCCAACTAAAAAATAAAATAAAATAAATAAATTGTGTAAATTAAAGTATACAACATGATGTGGGATACATATACATAGTAAAACTGTTACTATGGCAAAATAAATTAATATGTCTATCATCTCACATAGTTACTCACTTGTGTGTGCAGCAGGAGTGCTAAAATCTCGTTTAGCAAAGATCCTGAATACAATACAATATCATTAACTTTGGTCTTCATGTTGTACATTAATTAGATTTGCAGGTTGGTTCATTCCATATATCTGCTACTTTGTATCCTTTGACCTGCATCTCCTCATTTCCTCTCCTCCCATCCCTTGTAACCACTCTTTTATTTTCTCTCTCTGTTTTTTTTTCTTTCTCAGATTCCATATATAAGTGAAATCATGCATATTTTTCTTTTTGTTCCTGGCCTATCTCACTTTGCACAATGTCCTATAGTTTCATTTATGGGGTAGACAAAGGTAGGATCTTTTCTCTTTTAAGGCTGAATAGTATTTTTAATATTCTTATATATATTTACATGTATATGTGTGCATATATGTCACAGTTTTTCAACCCATTTATTCATTTTTTGACAATTCAGTTGTTTCCATATCTTTACTATTATTAGTAATGCTACAATAAACATGGGAGTGTAGATGTCTTTACACAGTGTGATTTCATTTCCTTTGCATCAAATAGAAGAATTGCTGGGTTATATGGTAGTTCCATTTTAAACGTACTTAGGAACTTTCATACTGTTTGTCTCTATATCCTGGCCAACATTTGTTATCTTTTGACTTTTTGATAACAGACACTCTAACAAAGATGAGGCAATATCTTACGAATTTTTTATTTGTCTTTCCTTGCGGATTAGTGTTGTTGAGCATCTTCTCATATATCTGTTGACCACTTGCATGTCTTTTTTGGAAAAATGTCTGTCCAGGTCCTGAACCCATTTTTAAAATTAGGTTGTTTTTTCTACTAGCAAATTCCATTAGTCCCTTGCATGTTTTTCTGTTAACCTCTATGAAATACATGGTTTGAAAGTATTTCCTCTGATTCCACAGGTGGCCTTTTCACTCTGTTGATTGCTACTTTTGCTATGCCAAGCTTTTGAGTTTGATGAGTCCCACTTGTACATCTATCTGTGCTTTAATTGCCTATGCTTTTGGTGTCATATCCAAAAAAAGTCACTGCCAAGGTCAATGTCAAGATTTTCTACTGTTTTCTTCTAAAAGTTTATATTTTCAGATCTTACATTTAGATCGTTAATTCATCTTCAGCTTATTTTTGTGTAAGGAAAGGTAAGGGTCCAATTTATCTTTCATTTTGCCTTTCCTTTTTCCTCTCCTCTTTTCCTTCCTTTCTTTTCTTTCTTTTCTTCTTTTGTCAGGGTCTTGCTCTGTCACCTAGGCTGGAATGCAGTGGCACACACAATCAAGACCTTGTCCCACTGGGTTTAGGTGGTCCTTCCACCTCAGGCCTTCCAAACAACTGGATCTACAGTCATGTGCCACCTTGCCCAGCTACTTTTTTAATTTATTGTAGAGATACGGTCTTGCCAAGTTGCCCAGGCTGCTCTTGAACTCTTGGGCTCAGGCAGTTCTCTTACTTCCACCTTCCAAAAAGCTGGGATTACAGGCGTGAGCCACCTCAAAGGCATCTTTCTTTCTTTCTTTTTTTTTTTTTTTTTTTTTTTTTGCAGGTAGTTTCGAGTTTTTCAATACCATTTAATGAAGAGGTAATCTTTTTCCTCATTATGCTCTATTGTTGTCTTTTTCAAAAATTGTTGATTATATGTATTTGGATTCATTTCTGGGCTCTGATTCTTTTCCATTGTTCTGTGATCTATGTGTCTGCTTTTCTGCCGGTCCCATATTGTTTTAAATACTACAGGTTTTTAACATTATTTTAATATAAGAAGTGTGATGTCTTCAATTTTGTTTTTCTGTCTCAGAATTGCTTTAGCTATTTAAGAACATTTGTAGTTCCACAAAAATTTTAGAATTTTTTTCTATTTTTGAGAACAATTTCATTAAGAATTCAGAGGGATTGCATTGACTGTGTGTATTGCTTTGGGTGATTAGAAACATGTTAACACCATGAACATGAGGTATCTTTTTATATATTTATGTCTTCATAAATTTATTTCATCAATGTTTTATAGTTTTTAGCATATAGGGTCTTTCATATCCTTGATTAAATTTATTCTGAATTTTAATGCTATTATAAATGTAGTGGTTTTCTTTATTTCTTTTATTTCAGATAAGTTACAATTTGTGTATAGAAGTACTACTAATTTTTGTATATTGATTTTTTTTTATTCTATAAATTTACTGAATTCATGTATTAGTTTTAATAACTTGTGTGAGTGTATGTTGAGACTTTGGGGGATATATAGATTATGTCATCTTCACTTAGAGATAATTTAACTTCTTTTTTGATTGGGATTCCTTTTATTTATTTATTTATTTTTGTCTGGCTACTCTGGCTAGTATTTCTAGTACAATGTTGAACAGAATTTCTGAGTGTGAGCATCCTTGCTCCATATTAGATCTAAATAAAAGACCTCAGTTTTTGCCTATTATTTAAGATATTAACTGTGGACTTTCCATAAATGGCCTTCATTACATTGAGGAACTTTCCTTCTATACCTAAAATGTTGAGAATTTTTATCAAGAAAGTGTGTTGACTATTGTCACATGCTTTTTCTAGACAATTGAGATAATTGTGTTCTCTTACCTTTATTCTGTTGATATATCACATTGATTAATTATAATTATTATTATTTTAAAGATATGGGGTACAATTCAGGATTAGGTATATAAGTGGTTATCATACAGGTGAAGTTTGGGCCTCCTTTTGGTTTGAGATCAGGTAGGCTTATTGGTGTTATGTGACTCCTGCCCTCACCTGGCAGTATCCCATTACTGCCAATCCCTTTCTTATAGTAATGTGGTTAATGTTCAGGGTCCACTTATGAATGAGAACATGTGATATTCAGTTCTTTGTTTCTGTGATAGATCACTGAGTATTATAGACTCTAAATCCATCCAAGTTGCTGTGAAGTTCATAATTTTGTCCATCTTTATGGCTATGTAATATTGTGTATATGTACCACATTTTTTTAATCTTGTCAACTTTTGATGGGCAGCACAGTTGTTTCCAGGTTTTTGCTATTGTGAATAATGCTGCAATAAAGGTGTGTATGTAGGTATCATTTTTATTGAATGATTTGTGTTCCTCCAGGTATATACCCAGAAGGCAGGTTGTATGGATGGTCAATTTTTAGATATTTTAGGAATCACTAAACTGTTTTCTGCAGAGATTGTACTAGTTTACAGTCTCATCAACAGTGTAGAAGTGTTTCCTTTTCTTCTTCTTCACATCCTTTCCAGTATCTATTTTTGTTGTTGTTGTTGTTGTTGTTTGAGTTATTGGTGATGGTCACTCTGACTAGAGTTAGATGGTACCTCGGTATGGTTTTAAGTTGCATTTTTGGATGATTAGTGAGGCTGAGCATTTTTTCATGTATCTGTTGGTTGCTCATATGTATTCTTCTAAGAACGTCTATTCATATCTTTTGCCCAATTTTCAATAGAACTGGTTTTTTGGGGTTTTTTTTCCCCATTTGGCACATTTGAGTGCCTTGTAGATCCTGGATGTTAGGCCTTTGTCAGATATACAGTTGTCAAATATTTTTTTCCATTCTGAGTGCTGTCTCCCCACTCTCTTGATGGTTTCTTTTGCTTTGAAGCAGCTTTTCAGTTTAATGAGGATCCAATTATCTCTCATCTCTAATAGCATGGGCATCTAGGGTTCTTATCAGGAACTGGTTGCCTATTCCAATTTCCATGAGAGTGTCACCTACATTTTCTAAGGTTGTTATGGTTTGAAGTTTTATGTTTAGTTCTTTGATCCATTTAGGGTTGATTTTTGTCTATGGTAGGGGTCCTATTTCAACCTTCTGCATGTGGTCAGCCAGTTTTCCCAGCACCATTTACTGAATAGGTTCTCCTCTCCCCAGTGGTTATTGATACAGGCTTTGTCAAAGATGAGTTGGCTGAGAAATTTAGGTATTGCTTCCGGAATATAGATCCTGTTCCATTGGTCTGTATGCCTGTTTTTGTATCATTGCCGGTCTGTTTTGATTATCGAAGCCTTATAGTAAAGTTTAAAGTCTGGAAGTATGATAGTGTTATCACCTGCTTTGTTTCTTTTGCTAAGGATTGTTTTGGCTATTCATGGTCTTTTATGTTTCCATATGAATTTCTGTATTGTCATTTCCAGGTCTGAGAAGAATGATGTTGGTACCTTAATGGGTATTGCATTGAATCTGTAGATTGCCTTTGGTAGGATGGACATCTTAACAATGTTGACTCTTCCTATCCATGAGCATGGAATATTTTTTCCATTTGTTTGTGTCTTCTTGAATTTCTTTGACCAGTGTTTTGCAGTTTTCATTGTAATTTCTTTCCCTTTTCTGGTTAGGGAGATGCCAAGATATTTCTTTTTCTTTTTCTTTACCTTTATTTGTGACTATTGTAAATGGAATTGTGGTTTTCATTTGTTTTTCTTCCTGTTTGTTGTTGATGTATAAGAATGCTACTGTCTTTTGCTCATTTATTTTGTACCCTGAGACTTCGCCAAAGTCCTTTATCAGTGCAAGGAGGTTTTTGACAGAGTCTCTTGGGTCTTCAAGGTGTAGAATCATGTCATCAGCAAAGAGGTGTAAACTAACTTCCTTTTTTTTCTTTCTGGATATGCCTGATTTCCTTCTCTTGTCTGATTGCTATAACTACGACTTCTAACACTATGTTGAACAGCAAGAGTGAGAGTGGGCATCTTTATTTTGTTCTCGTTTTCAGGGGAAATGCTTCCAATTTCTGTTCATTTAGCAATATGTTGGCTATGGGTTTATGGTAGATGGCTCTTAACATTTTGAGGTGTGTTCTTTGTAAACCTCTTAGTTCTAGGGTTTTTAGCAAGAAAGGATACTGGATTTTACTGAAAGCTTTTTCTGCACCTAATGATATAATAATGGAGAAAATACTTAATCCTGAATTATACCCCACATCTTTAAAATAACATTTAAAAAAAAAAGAAAGAAAGGATTGTGGATTTTATCAAAAGCTTTCTCTGCATCTAATGAGATAATTATGTGGTTCTTGTTTTTACATCTGTTTATGTATTTAATTACATTTGTGGTCTTGCAGATATTGAACCAGCCCTGCATTCCAGGGATGAAGACTACATGGTCATGGTGAATGATTTTTGAGATGTGTTGTTGGATCTGATTTATCAGAATCTTGTTGAGAATTTTCACCTCTATGTTCATCAAAAAAATCAGCCTGTAGTTCTGTTTGTTGAGTCTTTACACAGTTTGGGTATCAATATAATGTTAGCTTCATAAAATAATTTGGAGAGAGTTCTTTCATTCTCAATTTTCTAGAATACTTTCAATAACACTGGTATCAGCTCCTCTTTGTATATTTTTTAGAATTCCGCTGGAAATATATCTTGTCCAGGGCTTTAGTTTGTGGTTAGTTTTCTTAAGATGGAGTCAATTTCCTAGGTTGTTATTGGTCTATCTAAGGTCTCAATTTCTTCTTGTTTGAACCTTGGGTGGTTGTGTGATCCTCCATTTCATTTAGGTGTTTGAGTTTGTTTCCATAAAGAAAACATAGTAGTCTTTGATAATCTTTTGTACTATTTCATGGTCAGTTGTAACTTGATCTTTTGCATCTTTTTATCCTTTTGAAGAACCAGTTTTTTGTTCACTGAAATTATTCTATGATATTGTTGTCTTCTAGGTCTTGTGTTTGTGCTTTTTCTTTGGTGATCTGCATTATTCTGCTGAAGATAGGGTTTTGGTGATTGTCTTTCCAACTCTCTTAGGTGATTTGTTAGGCTGTTAACTTGTGATCTTTCTATTTTTTTGATGTTTGTTCATAGAGATATAAATTTCCCTGTGAGTACTGATTTCATGGCATCCCAAAGGTTTTGGTAAGATGTATCCTTATTTCCTTTGCTCTAGGAATCTTTTAATATTTGTTTTGATTTCTGTGTTGACCCAGGAGTTGTTCAGCATCATACTGTTTAGTGCCCATGTCTTTGTGAGTTTTGAAGGAATTTTGTTGGTGTTGATATTTTTTTTCCTACTGTGTTCTAAAAAAAGAATGGCAGTATTTTGATCATATGAAATTTGTTTACAGTTGATTTATGACTGAGAATGTGGCCAATCTTAGAGTATGTTCCATGTGATGATGATTAGAATGTATATTCCATGGTTGTTAGGTGGAGTGTTCTGTAGGTATCTATTAAATCCATTTGGTCAAGTGTCAAATTGAAGTTCCGAATCTCCTTGTTGATTTTTTTGTCATGATGATCTATCTAGGGTTGTTAGTGGGATATTTAGGTTCCAAGTTATGATCGTGTTTTATTTTATTTTATCATTTTATTTGTCTATTTATTTTAGATTTTTAGTAGCTGATTTCTAAAAGCTGGTGCTCCTGTGTTGGGTGCATACATGTTTAAAATAGATATTTCTTGTTGATGGATTGAATGTTTTATTATTATATGATTTTCTTCCATCTTTTCAAATTTTTGATAGCTTAAAGGTTGCATTGTCTCATATTAAAATTATAACTCCTGCCTTCTTTTGTCCTTTTGTTTACCTAAAAATTTGTTTTCCATTCTTTCACTTTGAGTCTGTGAGTGCCTATTGTAGTGTGATGTGTTTTCTGGAGGCAGCATATTGTAGGGTCATGTTTTTCTTATCCAGTTTGCCATTCTATGTCTTTTCAGTGGTGCATTTAGTCCATTTATGTTTAGGCTGATTATTGAGATGTGAGAGTTTATCCCAGTCATGAGGGTTTTATAATTATTTATTGTTGTTGTTGTTTGTTTATTTGTTTGTTGGTTTCCTTTGATTTTTGGTTTGGTATCTGTGTGTGTTTTCATATTTTCCATCACCATGCATGCTGTGTTGATTCACTGTTTCTTGCATTCTTAGGAAGAACGTGGTTATTCTTTTTTTTTTTCTTTCTTCTGTGCTTAATATCTTCTTAAATATCTCTTATAGAGCTAGTCGGGAGCCAGCATAAACTCTTAGGAATTGGATGTCTGAGCAGGATTTTAACTCTCCATCACTGATGAAGCTTAGCTTAGCTGGATAGGAAATTCTTGGCTGGAATTGTTTATCTTTGAGAACTTTGAAGATTGGACTCCAGTCTCTTCCAGCCTGTAGTGTTTCTGTAGATAAATGTACTGCTATTCTAACTGGTCTTCCCAAGTAGGTAGTCAGACCTCTCACTCTCACTGCCTTTAGGATTTTTCTTTTATAACTACTTTCTGTAAGGAGAATTACTATGTGTCTAGGAGTTGGCACTTCAAAGGGGTTCTCTGAATCTCTTGTGTTTGGAAGGCTGCATCTCTGATGAGATGCAGGAAATTTTCTTGAGTGACCTCATGCAATGTTTGTTCCAGAGTGGTCTCACTCTCCTTTTCTTTTTTGGGACACCCATCTGGCATAAGTTCAGTCTCTTAATATAATTGCACAGTTCTTGAAAGTTTTGTTCTATCTTTTTAAAGTTTCCTTTCTTTTCTTTTGTTTTTGTTTTTGTTTTGTTTTTTAGTTGGATTCTTACTCTGTTGCCCAGGCTGGAGTGCAGTGGCACACTCATGGTCACCCCAGCATCAATCTGCTGGGTCCTGGCTATCCTTCTGCCTCAGCCTCCTGTGCTACCACTCTTGGCTAACTTTTTTATTTATTGTAGAGATGAGGTCTTGTCAAATTCCAAGGCTAGTCTCAAACCTGTGGCCTCAGCAATCCATTTGCCTCAGCCCCCCAAAGTGCTGGGATTACAGTCTGAGCCACCAAGCCTGTTTTTATCAGATTGGATTAGTTCATATTTTGGTTTTCAACTTCTGAGATTCTTTCTTCTGCTTGGTTTATACTGCTTTCCATGCTTGACAGTTTGCTATTTATTTCATTTGCTATATTCTTTATAACCATCATCTCAGTTATCTAGTCTTTCATTTTTCTTCATCTTTCTTCATTTCTATTCATTCTCTCCATAAATACCTTGATATCTGTATTTGTGGTTTGAGACTAGTCATTCTGGAGCTCATCATTGTTTGCATTCCAAGTCTATTTTTAGGTGCTGTCTTTCCTGTGGTCTGAGGAGCACCTGTGTTCTTCTGATGATTATTCCTCATTTGTGATGAATTCCCCTTCCTGTTTTTTTCTCTTTAATTCCATTGCTCAATAAGAGGGAGGTAGCTTTCACTATGTTTGCTCAATCTCCTATTCTTCCTTGGTGAAGCCTCTGGATTTGTTCAATTTTGAATCTGGGCTTGGGGTGGTGGACTGTGCTGCCTTTTTGCACTTTGAAATTTGATTAAAGTGTAATGAGGGGAGCTACAGTTCAGACGTTACCTGTAGAAGATAGTATCAACTTACTGCTGTGTGGGCCTTCTGGAACTCAATTCCCACCAGCTTACAATATATCCATGTGGTGGAAGTATATATATACACCCTGAAACCAATACATGATAAAAAGAAAGGAAAAGAACAGAGAAAGAAAGAAGGGAGGAAAAAGGAAGGCAGAGAGAAAAAAGGGGAAGGAAAACAAACAGGCAAGTGAATTAACAGATAAACAAACAAGCAAACAAAAGAAGATACATCTGCCTTCAAAAATACCCATATGCCAGAGAGGGGGGGAGAGAGAGAGAGAGAGAGAGAGAGAGAGAGAGAAGGTGGCAAATCAAGTCAGAAGACACATACCAAAAGATATGTATGGAAAATGCAGGCAAAACAATTAAAAGATTAAAAAAATTAAAATAGACATCCTGCTGTGCTGTGGTTGTCTCTGGAACTTTGGGTTCCTTTTTTTTTTTAATAGTGTGTCCCAAGCACCCCTAGTTTTGGCTCGCTGCAATAAGAAGTAGTCTCTGGTCTCTAGACCCTCCCCTTTTCTCTCAGTGTGGACTGATGGGGCAGCTCTCAATGTGAGCCAGATGCCCCACAAACTTCTGGGGGAGTCAGGGTGAATCAGATCAGGACCCACCCCAAGTTGTCTGCTGCTAGCTCTCTCACTCTAATTGCACAAATCTGTGTTTGGTCCAGTGTGGACATGGTACATCTTTCTCTCTGGTATCCTGCATTAAAGTATCCTCTCTGGGTCAATGATGGTAGATCTCAGAGAGGTGTGGAGATCTCCCCTCAGTCTCAGGATGCCCACTGCTCAGAACTGGGCATGCTAAGGCAGGTCTCTAACTGGTTCCAGGACAGAGAAAACAGCATTGTTGTATGTCTTCTCCTCCAGTGGGGTTCAGTTCCAGATTTCCTCCCATGCTTTCTCCATAGTACCTGCTACCAGTGCCTGGCTTGTTGCCCCAGGTGGTAGTGTAGGCCAGGTGCTGAGAGGTAGCTGATTTCTGCTGCCTTTTCTCAAGAAATGCCCCAAGAATGGCATATGTTCCTGTCTACAGGGGGCACTGAATTCAAAGTAGTAGTATGAAATTGCAGCTGCTTCTGCAGGGGAGCCTTTGGTGTTTGATCCCATGTCTCCTCTCAGTTGGACATTCAGTCACCCACTTGCACACACAAATGCATGCAGATGCTTCCTTATGCACATTCACCCATGCAGAGACTCACACTCTAGCCTGTTTCATCACCATCTTGCCACCTTTCCTCTATTTGTGTATGCTAAACAATCTTGTATATCAATGATAATGCTACTTAGTCATGGATAAAATATTTTGAATGTGTTGTTGAATTTGGTTTTGCTAATATTTTATTGAAGAAATTTTGCATCAATGGTCATTGGAATTATTGGCCTGAAAATTTATTTCCTTGTGTAAACTTTGGCTTAAGTGTCAAAGTGATGTGGGCCTCATTAAATGTATTTTTAAAGTATTTGCTCTAACTTGATTTTTTGAAAGCAGTTAAGGAATAGTAATATTAATTATTATTTGACTATTTGGTAGAATTCAATTGTGAAGACATCTGGTCTTGGGTTTCTCTATGTCGAAATGGTTTTAATTACTACTTTAATCTCTTATTTGTTACTGGTTTGTTTCTGCTTCTATTTCTTCCAGATTCAGTCTTGGTAAGTTAAAAAATATCTTGAGACAAACAACAATGGAAACACAACATACTAAAACCTATGGTATGAAATGAGACATTTTTAAGATAAATCGTATGGCAATAAGTTACTATAGCAAAAAATAAGAAAGATTCCCAAATAAAAACCCTAACATTACTCCTCAAGGAACTCTATTAAAAAGAAACAAAACAAAACACTAAACCCAAAGTTACTAAACAGAAGACAATAAAGATTAGAGCTTAAATATATTATATGAAGACTAGAAAAACTTTAGAAAAAAATGAACTGAGTTTTTCTAATAAAAACAAAATTGACAAACCCTTAGCTAGATTAAGAAAAAAAGAAAGAAAATTTATATAAATAAAATCAAAGGTGAACTGAAGAAATTATACTAGATGCCTCAGAAATAAAAATAATAATTATGTGCCAATGAATTGGTAAATCAAGAGAAAATAAAGACCTTTTGTCCTCTTTTTTAATTCAAAAAAATAAGCTTTTCATTGTATGAGGCAATATTGATATTTTATAAATTTTTATGTAATTTAATACTTTAAAATATCACCTTATTTATTATTTATCAGATTTAGTTTAACAAGTCATTATTTGATGCCATAATTACATAACCAAATTTGACAGAGATTTCTGCAATGATTCTTTTGGCACATGTTTGCCTTTTATAATTTAATATAAGGCATAACAGTGAGATTCCAGAAAGATAAACAGCAGATACACAGGTAGATAATTTCTTAGTAAACACATAGTTTTAACTGCAAGTTATCTGGAAGAGACGAAAAACTAATTTCCACATGCTTTAGATTTCAAGAAACACCCCCCATTCTTGTTTTCATTTTTGTTTTTTTAATTTTTCTCTGTGGGACATTGCACTGTTTCATCTTTTGAATATGCCAGTGGTTTAGTTTTTTCTCATGTTGTCACTAATTTACATTGTATCTTTTAGATTCCTGTATCTGTACAGTAAAAAAAAATAATGCACAAAGTGACATAATCTGCACAGCTGCCCACTGCCCATATAAAGGCAATACTTTTCTATTATGATAAAGAGCAAATTCATCTAATTCAACATTCTACCTAGTATGCCTAAATATATATACATAAAGCAAAAGACCGACTCCAATGTTTTGCCAAGCAAAATATCCATGTACTCTTAAAATAATAGTTCAATAATCATAATAGCCATGATTACTATTCGTGTAATGTGTTTGACCACTCTTTAAATATTCTATGTTAACTTATTTAATTCTCACATATAAACATATGAGGTCCAAATTAAAAATCAAAATATTCATTTACTCTTAAGATAGTTAAAATTGTAATAGCTATGTTACTCTTTGTTTACTATATTGACTACAATCTAAGCATTTTTAATATGTTAACTTGTTTGAGTCTCACATGCAAACATATGAAGCTTAAATTTAAACTGTTCCTATTTTGCATATGAGAAAAATTAAGACACTGACAGGTGAGTTAATTTGCTCCTAGTCATATAGTGTTTTTAAAATTACAAGCTAGGTTGTCTAGGTCCAAAGTTTGATGGTCTAAATGTTAAATGATATGCTATGATGTATTTCCAGAAGTGAACAAATGCTAAGGTGGGGCAACATGGAAGTTTGCTTTCCAAATTTCAAACTAATTACCCAGGGGATAGGGGTGCAATGGTGGAGGATATGGGGAGGATATGGTTATGTGGAAGGCAGAAACATTGTTTTTCCAATCTGCAAAATTAAAAACTTGATTTCCCACAAAAGTAGACAAATAAATATGCCTTATTACAGGATATGTGATTCCAGATGCATCATTTTTTTTCTTTCCAGTCATTAATATATAACATTAATTTTTAATCAGAAAATATATATGAAGGTAATTTTATAATTATGCATCTAAACCAGACTCCAACAACTATTTCAACTATCAATTTAATCACATGTATTTTTTTTTCTGGCTATAGGATACAAGGACATATTTATGTCATATAATATTTTTTCTTTCATAATAAGGAAACCTTAATCTAACTACTGAATCAGCTTTATGTACAGTATTTTTGTTGTTGTTAAACAAAATCTTAGGACTGCATTGACTTTATAAAGAAAAAAGATTAAGCTTAGAACTGGATAACTTGTTCTTTTCTTTCTTTCAGTTCAAAACATTCATATCTATTAATGGCCAGTAAACGTCAAAACCATCCTCTTTGTAGTTTGGTCTTCCTCCAGAAAATCTTCTTAGCCTAACAGTCACAGTCATTCTGCTTTCTGTCATAAGACTGCTTTCTTTAGGCACAGTGGGGATCATTGCATCTCTTAATCCACATCATGCTATGAGACTCTTTCCCACCACACCTGAACAGATTGGTGTGTTTTAGGAATGTTCACTATGTTTTCAGAATGTTCCCTATGTTTTCAGGGAAATACTAGCCTTCAAAAAAATAGACAAATAAGCCGGACTCGGTGGCTCAGCCTGTAATCCCGCGCCTTTGGGAGGCTGAGGTGAGTGGATTGCCTGAGCCCGCGGGTTCAAGACCCGCCTGGGCAGCGAGACCTCATCTCTACAATGAATCAAAAAATCAGCCGGGCGTGGTAGTGCATGCCTGTAATTCCGGCTACTCGGAAGGCTGAGGTGGAAGGATCGCCGGAGCCCAGCAGGTCAAGGTTCCGGTGGCCGGGAGTGGCCACTGCACTCCAGTCTGGGCGACAGAGTGAGACTCCAACTCAGAAAAAAAAAAAAAAATAGACAAATAAACTACCTTAAATAGATTTTATTCTAAGTGGAAAAAATAAAATTAATAAATTATTTTAGTTTTTCTAGAGTTCCTATGTTTGTTGACTTCATTTCCAAAAATGTAATTATTTTCATTTGTTTAGTTTTCAAAATTATTAAACAAATGTACTCAAGTAAATAAGGTCCACAGAAAAATTTAATAGTGAAAACTATTTTCTGCAGAATTAATGTAATTATAGATAGCCAAACATTCATTTTAATATCAGTAAGTTATATTCTTGCATTTTAGATATTTGATTTACTAGTTTATTTCAATAAGACATACTTTCAGTCTATACAATTGTATCAGAAAATACTGACTTCTCTATACCTCTAATAATATTGTTTATGCCATGATTCACTTCACATCCTAGCTTACATATTTTAATTATTGGCTTCAAAACAAGTCTTTTTTCAGTGTTTCACAAAGAGAATAATTTTAAAAGATTGAAGTTATTTTGAAACTGGGCAAATGTAGTGTAGCTTCTGAATGTTCTTCTTACACATGGCTTGTAGAAACTTCAATAATTATTCAAATGACATTCTTCTCATCTGACTTGGTATAGTGAAAATTAAACTGAAATTTAGGACACTTAAGGTAAAACAATTATAAGATTTATATTATACTGGAGTTGGGTTTTGCTCTGTTTCCTAAGGCCAATAAAGTAAGTGATGGCTAAAATCCTTTCACCACTCAAACTCTTCAAGTTACTCTTGTGAAGTCACTCTAAATCAGAGAATGAGAATTTTGTGTATGAACATATAAACTGCCTAACCCGGAAATCTGCAAAATAAACAACCTTAAGCTAAAGGTTAAAACAGCTTCTTCAAGAGATGGACACAAGCAGAAATCATGACATTTGAAAGGAAGACCTGCTTGAGTAATTGCTAAAGAAACCAGAGAAAACAGAGAGCAGAACTACAAATGAATTACTCTTCAACTTTGGGCTTAAGGAATGCCATTCAAACTTCTGAAATCTCATAAAGACGCTTTGCCTTTGGGCAACCCCTTTGGGTCCCCTCCCACCGTGGGAGATTTTCTGTCCTCTCAATAAATCCTGCTTTTTTTTTTTTAAAAAAAAAAAAGATGGTTGGCCTTCTTTTTCAGCAAAAACATTTACTAGTTAAAATCTTATCTTGATTTGAGCTACATCTATTATTTCAGGGTCTTTCTTCCTCATTTCGTTCTGACGTCCACTTTCTCACAACCATAGGACTGCAAACCTGGTTACTGAAGTAGTATTTTCAACTGGGATGTGTTCAAGAGAAAGTTGTTTTGTGCTTATAATTTAAGGTATCTATTATAAAGTTGTCTTTATGATCATTGTATTCATAAGCATGATCTGATAGGTTAAAAGCAACACTAACAATATCAGAATAATATGACAAATGATATAGAAATTGAAAGTCAAATCTATGAGAATTAGATGAAAAAGCTTGGTTTATTATTGTCTACGGAATAAAAAGATTTGGTTGTTCTAATAGCCACTGTGAAGAAGTGAATGATGCTTCCTCAAAAAACTAAAAATAGAACTACTCTGTGATTCAGCAATCCCATTGCTGGGTGCATACCCAAAATAAAATATATCAGTCTATCAAAAAGACAGCTGCTTTTTGATGTTTATTGCAGCACTATTTACAATAACCAAAATAGGGAATCGAACTAAGTGTCCGTGAAAAGATCAATGGATAAAGAAAATGTGGAGCTGGGCTCTGTGGCTCAGCCTATAATCCCGCGCCTTTGGGAGGCTGAGGTGAGTGGATTGCCTGAGCCCGCGGGTTCGAGACCCGCCTGGGCAGCGAGACCTCATCTCTACAATAAATCAAAAAATCAGCTGGGCATGGTAGTGCATGCTTGTAATTCTGGCTACTTGAAAGGCTGAGGCAGAAGGATCGCTGGAGTCCAGCGGGTCGAGGGTGCGGTGGCTGGGAGCAGCCACTGCACTCCAGTCTGGGCGACAGAGTGAGACTCTAACTCAAAAAAAACAAAACAGAACAAAAGAAAATGTGGCACATACACACAATGGAATAGTATTCATCCATAAAAAGAATTAAATCCTGTCATTTGCAACAACATGAATGGATCTAGAGGACATTATGTTAAGTGAAATAAGCCAGACACAAAAAATTAAATTTTGCGTGTTCTCACACGTATGTAAGAGATAAAATTTTTAAGAATTGACTTCTTGAAGATAGTATCATTATGGTTACCAGAGGCTGGAAAAGTAGTGGAGAGGAAAAATAAATAAGAAATGACTAATGGGTATAAAATGTAGTTCAGCAAAATGAATACGATCTAGTGTTAGGTAGTATTATGGAGTAACTATAGTTAACAATAATTTATTGTATATTTTAAAGTAACAAAGAGTGGAATTAAAATGTTGCCAACACAAAGAAGTGATAAATGCTTTAGGTAATGGGTACCCCAATTACCCTGACTTGATAATCACACATGGTATGCTTGTATCAAAATATCACATGTACTCCCATTAATAGGTACAATTACTAATTAACCATAATAATTAATAAAAAAAATATTTGGAGTAAAAAGATGCTAAGTAGTGCAAAATAATTCTATAGGAGCATAGTCTTTCATAATAAAATATTTGAGTTTTATCAGAAAAAAGTGCAAAAGACTTTGGAATAGTCTAAAAAGATTATTTGGTGTCTTCCATTGAAAAACTAGGTGTTTTCTAGGATACCTAAAAACTATTTGGGTTATATTTGCCTTTAATGCCTTTGATCTACTTTACAACTCTGGAACTTGTGAAAACTGAAGTTAATACAAATGAGTTATGTCTTCAAAAAAGCAAATTAGTTGTGTTCGGTATACTAACTATTGCCCTGTGTCCAAATCTTTTTGTACATGTATATTTATTTCAATATTCCCTTTCTGCAGATATATGTGTGATATTTTAACTTTTCTTTGACCAGTTTTAATACTCTATGGATCCTCTCATAAATTAATAAATAAAATAGCATATTTTACTGTGTTTATTGTACATTGCTGAGTCATGATTTTAGCATTTTACCATTTTTGTCTTTACTAGTATTCGAAGCATTTGCACTTACAAAAATTAGATTAGTTAATATAACGATTTTTTGGGGTTTATCTTTGTCTTTCAATTTTTTTTTAAAACGTGAGGTATTAGAAAGTTACTGATCGCTTGATGACATGTAGCATAAAGAATTTCCTTGCTATATATAGTTTCCACTCTTATGCACATATTTCATATTTCAGGTATGGCACATATGAATTGCATACATTCTCTATGATACTTTAATACAAAAGATCTCCCATGACCCTCAAGAAATATACAATTGTGATTAGACATCTCTTATTTTATCTACAAATCTTAAAATCAAATCTAAAGATATTTTAGCTAGTTCTGCTTGTAATTTTAAAGATGAGACATTTGGGGGAGAATAGATTTTCCAAAAATATTACAAGATTCTCTTTATCTTTTGACTGGAAATACAGTCTTCCATTATTTATACTCATCCTATTGCTAATGCAGTGACTTTTAGTTATGATGTGACATGCCTAAATGTAAATTCTCTGGCTTTATGCCTGAAACTAATATAACTATACTTACTTGGAAGGTTGCTCCCAATTCCTATAGGTGCTCATGTTCAAAATAAATGTGCAAGGCAAGGCATCACAAAATAAAAGAATTCAAATTGGCTTTATTAGCTTCAGTCTATCCATCAACACATAAATGAGGCAAATTCCCTGTTAAATTATTGATAGCCTGCTTCAGCCTCTACTAATTCTTTTCAATGGAGAAGTAAACATCCATGTAGAAGACTATAAAAATAGTTAATTGAGTTGGAACTACTGACCTGGTAGCTACTTTCCCTACATAAGTTTAAATTATGCACAATTTGTAATTTTGAGTTTTATTGTATTCTCTCAAGTTATAAATAGCCGTCAAAATATGTCTTTAACAAATTATGTGTATTAGGTATCTTTTTTGTTATTTTAGTTTGTTCTTCTGTATTTACATGTGAAAACAATGTATGATAGCTTTAAAATATTCATAATTACTTCATAAAATATTTTAGTAATTATGGAACTTTAATTCACTAGTAGCAGATAGGCATTATTGTATGTCTAATGATAGGAAGGATTTATTTGAACAGAATTATTCCTTGCAGTGGAGTAAAATTAAAATTGCATTTCTATTATTTGTTCTATACACAAGAGCAATCTCTAAGCTTAAAAAATAACAAGGAATAGCAAAAAAGTATCACTGTTTTATGTTGGCAGAAAGCATAGAGATTAGTTTATTTGCTACTTATAGCTTAGAAAAAGTACTACACATGTGAATGCCTATGGTTATGTTGTGCTTTGGGAAGAAATATTTTAAGAGGATTTAGAGTTAATGATATCGCCATGTGGCAGAGTATGAATGTCCTAATATGAAAATTTGACAATTATACTTTTTCTTCATTTTTCTGCATTGGTAAAATCAAGTGCAAATATTTTCCCTATGCTCCTCAGAGATTTTGAAAATTAAGCTTCCCACAATCTCTAAAAAGTGGTTCTGAGTTTTCAGTTGTATGTAATAAATTTACCTCTTGACTTGTTGGAATTGTGATCTGTTCAAGAAGTGAGGCAGCTGAAATCCAAGGTTAGCCTGATAAATGCTTTTACCAAAAGACCGCTATCAGAAAAATATGAAAATCAGAAGTGTACAGTTCCTTTGAAAGAAAGAATAAATTGTGACTGACTGCAAAAGAAGCTCTGAAATTGTCACTGATTGTCTCACTTTCATGGATACATGATCTGTGTCTGAGGTCTAAACCAGTTCAGTCATCCAATGGTATATGCAAAGGAAATTCACCATTCATCAACTTCCATCTCCAATTTGCTGGCAGGAATAAATCTTATCTATGCCACAAACCTTTTCTGTTAACAATTATATATAAAGAACTACTTATACTATGACTTGGTATGTCCCTAAGCCCTCCTTTCATCCCCTTGCTCAAAAAGATAGTCCCAAAATACCAGCTGAATAAGTGGAGAAGCAGCTTAGGAAGATATTTGAACAATTTTGAAATTTTTTGAACTAAAAGAGTTTTTGATGTTATCCAGTTATACACAGAATACATAAAATATATCTGAATAGACATAGTATTGGCTAATTTGCATCTCCTGTTTCACAATATCGGAAGAAACACTCTATAAAGACTAAAGATAATATAATAAAATATACACAAACACATTATACCTACATTTGCTTGGTATTTTGCTCCAACTATTGGAGGACTGTGTAGGACAGGACCCCTTTTCTCTTTTCACTTCATTCTTACAACGACACATAAATAAAGAAAATAATCCAACAGTTCTTTCCAAGTGAAAGACATTTCAGCTATTTCATTACTTCTTACTTAGTTCTTTGCAAGAGAAGAGTAATTAAGGAACACATGACATTAATTAGGTTACACAATTAGTTACTTTGTCTCTAAGCTGGAAACATGTCCTTAATAAAAGAACTTTACTGAGAGACAATCAAAGTACAAATAACTGCATACATTTAATGTCCTCGATTTGATTATTTTGGACATAGACAAGCACCTACGATAACCATGATCGAGGTATTAGAAATATCTGACATCACTCATTTTCTTGTATCCCACTGGTTTTTATTTGTTTGTTTTGGTGGTAAGAACAGTTAACATGAAATCTATTCTCTTAAATTCCAAAGTACACAATGTCGTAGTGTTGATATAGGTACTATATAGGTACTATGTCACACAGCAGATTTCTAGAAATTATTCATTCATCCTGCATAACTGAAACTTTATACCCATTGAACAACAGCCTCTGCATTCCCCCCATCCTCCCATTCCTAATAGAGTCTCTGGTTCTATGAACCACACAAGAAAAACACACAAGAAATCCTGTCATTTGTGACAACATGAGTGAACCTGGAGAACATTATGCTAAGAAAAACCAGCTAACATGTCTTTTGTATGGATTGTTCAAAGAGTGTGTTCTCTGCTTCCTGCCACAATATAGCAAATATACTATTTTTGATATTTTTATTTAGATATAGTTGACAAATGAAAATTGTACATATTAAAATATACAATTAAAATATAAAATATACAATGATTTTTTATATATGTATACATTATGAAATTATTGCCACAATCAAGCTAATTAACATATCTATGCCTTTACATGCTTACCTTTTTTGTCGGGGCAGGTGGAAATACTTAAGATCTACTGTCTAGCCGGGTGTGGTGGTGCGTGCCTGTAGTTCTAGCTACTTGAAAGGCTGAGGTGGAAAGATATCCTAAGTACATCAGGTCAAGGTTACGGTGGCCATGAGCGTGCCATTGCACTCCAGCTTGGGCGACAGCGTGAGACTCCAACTCAAAAAAGAAAAAAATCAATTGTCTGAGCAGATTTCAATGCTACAATGCATTGTTGTTAACAATAGCCTCCATGCTGTACATTAGGTCTGCAGAATTTATTGTTATTATAGAAGAAAGTTTACACCCTTTGAGTAGCATCACTAACATTTGTTTCACCCTTTGTCTCCTTGTCAAAGGAGTACCCTTGGAGAGGGGATAACCACCCTCCAGTCTCTATTTCTGAGTTCAACTTTTTAAAATAGCTCAAATGTAAGTGAGACTGTGCAGTTTTTCTTTCTGTGCCTGGTTTATTTTACTTAGCATAATGTCCTTTAAGTCCATCCATATTGTCACAAGTGTCAGGATTTCTTCTCTTGTAAGACTGAATAATATTTCATTGCATAAGCCACTTTTTATATATCTATTTATCCATCATTCAATACTTGGGCTTTTTCCATATCTTAGCTATTGTGAATAATGTTGCAATGAACAGATGTACAGATATCTCTTTAAGATATTGATTGTATTTCCTTTGGATGTATACCCAAGACTGGGATGATTGGATCAAATGGTATTTTTATTCTTTAATTATTTAGTGCTGTTTTCCATAATAGGTGTTCCAGGTTACATTCTCACCAACAGTGTTTAAGAGTTCCCTTTCATCCACATTCTTTAAATCGTTTGCTTTTTTTTTTTTTCACTTTTTGATAATAACATTCTGACAGATGTGAGGTACTATCTCATTGTAGTTTACATTTGCATTTCCCTGATAATTAGCGATTTAGAACACCTTGTCATATATTTGTTGTCCATTTGTATATTTTATTCGGAGAAATGATTATCCATGTCCTTTACCCATTTGTTTGTTTACTTATTTATTTTGCTTTTACATTGCTTAAGTTCTTTAAAAAATTTGCTATTAACCCCTGATTGGATATATGACTTATAAATATTTTCTCCCATTCCATAGGTTGCCTTTTCTCTCTGTTGATTCTTTCCTCTGCTATACAAAATCTTTTTAAATTTATGTAGTCCCACCTTTCTTTTCTTTTCTTTTCTTTTTTTTGAGTTGGAGTCTCACTCTGTCGCCCAGACTGCAGTGCAGTGGCCGCTCCCAGCCGACGCAGCCTCGACCTGCTGGGCTCCGAAGATCCTTCCACCTCAGCCTTCCAAGTAGCTGGAACTACAGGCACGCGCTACTAGGCCCGGCTAATTTTTTTTTTTTTTTTGATTTATTGTAGAGATGATGTCTCACCAAGTTGCCCGGGTAAGTCTCAAACCCGCGGGCTCAGGCAATTCATTCACCTCAGCCTCCCAAGGCGCGGGATGACAGGCCGAGCCACCGAGCTGGCTAGTCCCACTTTTCTATTTATGCTTTGGTTGCCTGTGCTTTTGTTCCAATAATTGTCCAGAACAATTATTGCCAAGGCCAATATCAACAGTTTTAAAATATATGTGTTCTTATGGGAAAACATATAGTTTTCAGGTATCCTTTTTACACCTTTAATTCATCTTGAGTTCATTTTTATGTGTTATATAAAGTAAGAATTCAATTTCTTTTTTCTTTCTTTCTTTTTTTTTTTTTTTGCATGTTGACATCTAGTTTTCCTAGCATCATTCATTGAAGATACTGTCCTTTATCAATTGTGTATTCTTGGTCCCTTTGTCATAGATAAACTGATCATGTGTGCATGGGTTTATTTGAGGGCTTTCTATTTTGTTGCATGAATATATGTGTTTTTATGTCAGTACCATATTGGTTTTATTGCTAGTGCTTTATAATATAATTTTAAATCATAATGTGTGATGTCTCCGACTTTGTTCTTCTGGCTAAACATTGTGTTGGCTATTGGGTCTTTTTCTGGTGTTCCATGAAAATTTTAGAATTTTTTTCTATCACTGTGAAGAATGCCATCATAATTTTGATAGGGATTGCACTTAATCTGTATATTGCTTTGGATAATATGAGTGGTTTGACAATATTGGTTCTTCTAATTCATGAATATAGGATATCCTTTCATTTACTTGGGTGTTCTTCAATTTCTTTTATCAATGTGTTATTGTTTTCAGTGTATAGATTTTTTTCACCTGGTTAAAGTTAACTCCAAGTATTTTATTTGTGATTTAAGAAAAATATTTTTGTTTTGTTGTAGTATATAGAAACATAACTGACATAACTGATTTTTATGGGGATTTTGCATTCTGCAAGCTTCTGAATTTGTTTGCTTATTTATTTATTTGGAGTTGGAGTCTCACTCTGTCACCCAGGCTGGAATACAGTGGCACACTCACAGCCACCCCAGTGTCGACCTGCTGAGCTCAGGCGATCCTTCTGCCTCAGCCTTCCAAATAGCTGGAACTACAGTTATGCTCTACCATGTGCATTACTTTTTTGATTTTATTGTAGAGAGGAGGACTCGCCAGGTTGTCCAGGTTGTTCTCGAATCCATGGGCTCAGGCAATTCCCTCACCTCAGCCTCCCAAAGTGCTGGGATTATAGGCTTGAGTCACTGGTCTGTTTATTTGCTTTTTAGTAGCCTCTTTAGCATTCTTTTAAATATAGAATCATGTCACCTGCAAACAAAAAAAATTACTTTTATTCATTCTGCCAGGACTACTAGCACTATGTTGAATTGAAGTGCAGAGAGTGGGCATCCTTGTCATGTTCCTAATCATAGATGAAAAGCTTTTCACTTTTCATTGTTATACATAATGTTAATTGTTGGCTTTGGACATATAGCCTTGACTGTGGTGAAATACATTCCTTCTATACATTCTTAAAAGTTTTTTTATTATAAAGGAATATTGACTTTTGACAAATATTTTTTTCTGCATCTGTTGAAATTGTCATATAATTTTATCCTTGATTCAGTTAATATGATGTATTATATTTAATAAGGAGCATGTGTTGTCATCCACAAATATCAAGGATAAATTCCACTGATTTTTAGAGGCTAAAAATCTGTTTATCTTTTAACCTTTTTAATTTTCAGTTTTCTTAGTTTCAAAAAATGGAAGCCAACTAACAATACTCTTCATTTAAGCAGATAATAAATTAAATAAATAAAATATACTGATTACCTCAGGAAAGAAGAATAAGAAGTTAGTGAAAATCTGGAGAATAAGGCTTAGAGACTTTTCCAAACAGAATGAATGCCCCAAATTGGAAAAAAAAAAAAAAAAACACTATGGCCATTGCATTCGGCACAAAAAATTGCAACCTACACTTCAACACTGGCACCACTGAACAGTGCTTCCTGTGAAAATTAATCACAATCAGACTCAAGACTGAATTTTTTTATGCATATACTGATTCCATGTGTAACTAATTTCCACTTCAATATTTTAAGAGATGCTTTTGACTAGCACAGCTTTGGAGGCTTGTAAATAAACTACCTGTTTTTTAGATTCCACAATGGGAAGGGTACTTTGGTAATAGTTATTTTATGGTTTAAATCCAGATAGTGTGAATAAAAGGCAAAGGTTTTATTGCACACCATAACTATTTGTACTTTTTCCACATGAGTAAATAAAACTTTCCTGATTTCTCAGTGTTCCTATCTAACAGGTCTAACATCCTGAGATAGATATGCATATGATATAAAGACTGCTTTCTTTCACTTTAAAAACATATTTTGCCTTTCACATATCATGAAGATTATATTTGTAGCTATTTATTTGGCTTACTGCTCTGACCCAAAAGAATAATATAACTTCTCTTATCTCAACAAAGCTCTGAATGGTTAACAGGGTCTAGGCTACTAGATTAATCGCCTAAAGTGTCTGTCATACTGGAGGTATAATGCCTGTGATATTAACATTTCAAAAAAGATAGCCCTGAACTGTACCCCACATCTTTATAATAAAATTAATTTTTAAAAAGATGAAATCCAGAGGTTAGAGATATCTCTAAGTCATAGAAGCTAGAGACATCAGTGCTTATTTTAATGTTGATAAGATATACTTATATTCTGTAAGTTCCAGTGAGAACCCAGGATAGTTTTCACCCCATCCCAAAAGGTGAGAAGAAGTGACTGTTTCTGTTCTGTGTATGAAGAGATCTTAAAATTGTTCATGAAAAATTTGTATTAGAAAAATATTCATCGATTTTAAAAATATTTTGCACTAAAATAAACTCATACTAACTTGCTATAACATGTCTGAATAGAATCTAGTTTGAGGCACTAAGATGAATAAGACATAGGTTTGAAAAGATCCCCTATAAATGCAACATTAATTCTACTAAAATTGAATCAAGAGCAAACATCAAATTTATGGTGAAGTTTAGGTGGAACAATGGTACAATTATCGATGCTTTATGAAAGGTTTATGGAGACAATGCCACAAGAAGATGGGTCATTTAAAATGGGTAACATTTTTAAAAGAAGATAAGACAATGTGGAAGATGAAGCCCTCAAAAGTAGACAACCTACACCCACTGACCAGAAAAAAAAATGCATCCCGTTTTTGAAGAGGACCGATGTCTGACAGCAGAAGTAATTGCCAACACCATAGACATCTTAATTGGTTTAACTTGCACTTTCTGACTGAAAGTTGAGAAAACTTTCCATTTGATGGAGATGACAAAATCATTGAACCCAGATCAGCCACACACAAAAGTAAAGCTTCTAATGGAAATTTTAAACAAGTGGCATCCACATTCTGAAGCATTTCCTTTGAGAATTGCAACAGAAGATAAAACATGCCTTTACCAGTGTAATCCTGAAGGCAAAATACAATCAAAACTGGGGTTTTCAAGAGATGGTAATGGTCCAGTCAAAGCAAAAGCAGATGATCAAGAGCAAAGTTCATGACAATAGGCTTTAAAGTGCTCAAGAAGTTTAGCTTTTTGGCTTCCTGTAGGGCAAAGGAGAGATAACAGCTACTGACTAAAAGACTGTTTTAAAGAAAGTTAGAGAAAGCATTAGCAGAAAACACCCAGTAATGTTTCAATAGAAAGTTTTTCTCACCACGACAATGGTCCTGCCCCTTCCTTTCATTCAACAAGTGCAATTTTGCAACAGTTTTAAAGAAAAATCATTAGGCATCCACTTGACAGTCCTGATTTGGTTCTTTTTAAAAATTTCCTTTTGTTTTCTAAATTTTTTTTTCACTTAATACTGTAAAGAGACCAGATTGACATGGTTAAATTTCCAGGACCTTTAGTTTTTAGGGGTGGATTAAATGGCTGATAGCATTGCTTACAAAAGTGTCTTGAACACACAAAGAGAAATAAGCCTGTATTCGGAAAGATCAGTTCTTTTGTTTTTCCTTACACCATGGAGTACTAGTAATATCCCACTCACTTTTCTTACTGGTTCTGGCAATACTATCAGGCAGACACTTAGAAAATACTGTGGATACTCTATGTCTATACTTCCTTACTCCACTTGGTAGCAGCAAAATTATTTCTCTGTAATAATTTGAAACAAAATTTCTAGTTCAGAGCATAATCTTTTTTAAAGAGGTAGTATATTGAGCCCTTGCATAAATTCCATTTGCGTGATGATTGATGCTTATTATTCATGAGTCCATTAAGTAACATTCAGGAAGCTTGGAATAGAAATTGACTGATATTAACAAGATGCATCATAAAATTCACCCAATTACTGAGAGCCTCCTCAAAGTGGAGGCAACTTTGTACATTCACATAGGGGCATAAATATTCTCCCATTCTAGACCCATTTCAACAGGTCTATCCATTTATCCTTGAAAATTGTTATCATCAGTCAAAAATGTTGTTCACTTCAAGTACCTGGTGATTATCAACAGCTGAATTATTTGCTGCATCATAAAAGTCAAAGGACAGGGCAGCTTGAATTACAGGTTGGGATCATCTAAAGGGTGATATATTGACTTTAGTTCAAAACTTAAAGTCTTGAATCAACTGGAGCAGAACATTCAATTGAGGTATATGTTGCTTTCGAAATTAAGGAACCTCAATAAGTCTTGTGATTGTTCTTGGTACCTTGTGGATGGATGGTATAGAAACCTGTCTTTCACTACGAAGAGTATGTATCATCATTTTAAGTATATTTAACCTTCAGGTCTTCAATTAATTGTCTAGTTCCTGTATTTTTGTGAAATTAGTTTCCCATTTGCCAGCAGATTTTTTTCCTCAAGTCAGCTTGGTGTTACTGATATTTTTTGTTTTATAGATTCTTTCAGCATGATGTCCTTTAAGAAGATGAGAATATCTAAGACAATGAAAAACAAATCGTGACACAGAACAAGACAGATAATGTTACCTTACATCAAGATGTTTCGATGTATTCTTTTCCTGAAAGTTGTAACAATTAGATGTTCCTTATTAATTGAAAAGAAGAAAAAGGAAGAATTTACCAGATCTGTAATTGTATACCAGGTGCACTGAGCTGTGGGGACTAGCCTTAATACAGAGAATATATACGGAAAAGTAATTGTAGCAGAAATAACTAGTAGATTAAGATTTTTATTGTATAAAATTAAAGTGTATAACATGATGTTTTGATATACATATAGTGAAGTGATTATTGCAGTTAAGCAAATAACATATCCATGATCTCACATAGATGCGTGTGTGTGTTAAGAGTCTCCAAAAATCTAGTCTTAGCAAATTTCCATTATGCAATGCAATATCATTAGCTACAGTCAACACTTCAAATCAGTGAGTTTTGTAACCTTGGGTTCAGAATCCATGGATTTAATCTAGTGCTGATCAAAACTATTTGAAAAAAAAGTGCATCTAGATTGAACACACACAGATTTTATTTTTCTTGTCATTACTTTCTGAGCAATGCAGTATAACAACTATTTACACAACATTTACAATGTATTAAGTATTGTAAGTAACCTAGACATGATTTGAAGTATATGGAGGATATGTGTAGATTGTATACAAATATTACACCACTTTATACAAGGGACTTTCATATACATGGGTTTGGTATCCTTGGGAGAACCTGGAACCAATTCTCATGGTATTCAAGGTTAGCATGAATGGTCTGCATACTGTACATTAGATCTGTATACTTATTTATCCTATATAATTGTAGATTTATAACCCTTGACCCACACCTTTCTATCTACTGCATGCTTCCCACACCTGTAGCCAACAGTCTACACTATGTTTCAAAGTAGTTGTTTTTTAACTTTTGTGTGGGGGAAGGGTGAGGGATTTTACCTATAAATGACAGCTTGCAGAATTTGTCTTCCTGTGGTTAACTTATTTCACTTAATGTCCTCTAGACTCATTCATGTTGTCACAAATGGCATGAAGTTTATGATCACCAACATCTTTTTGTCTTCTTCACCTGCCAGAGAGTTGAAATACTATCACTGCAATTTCAGGTCTTAGATGTAGATACTAATCCCTTTGATTTCTCATGGGCTTTTATTTCTCTTAACTTACTCTTTTGAGCAGAAGCCATTCTGGAGGCTTCTATCTGGCCATTCTTACCATAGCAGTTTATATTTTATGAGCAAGAGTGTCAAGGTAGTGTTTTTTGTACTTGATAATTAATAAATACATAGATGGATTTTTGCACTCCAGAAAGTTTGAAAGTGATTATGGATTACATCAAGGTTTATACTCACACCTTTTGAGGCAGATTAAAATTTCGTTAATCACCTCAATCTATAGCACTCACTATGATTGTCAAACCATAGTTCTCCAGGGATGCATATTAGTTCATATCTGTCCCAGAAACCCTGGGGAGAGTTCAATTTTCCTTTTCCAAGTACAGTTGTCTGCCATAGATTTCCCTTTGAAATCACTAAGAAAAAGATTCGCATAATGCACTTGTCTTATTATTTTGAGGTTCCATCTAAAAGTATACGGACTTCACTGTATTCAAAGTATACAGGAAGAAAGGTGTGATATCTTTTCTTGCCCATCACAAACTTCATGGTCAACACTTCTATAACAGTAATTATTAAAAAATGGTTGACAAGAAGAAAAAAATACCAAATTTATTTAATCAAAGTTTTACGTGATGTAGGAACCTTCAGAAATGAAGATCTTTAAAGATGCAGGGAAAACTATCTATTTTTATGCTTAGGCTCAATTAAGTATAAGTATTCATTTAGAAATGTGATTGGACAGAAAATATGATCTAGTAGACTGAGGAGGTAAAAAACAGCCAGACCTGTTTGTTCAGATTCTTCGAGGCTTCTTTGTATAGCATTCCTTGGGTACAGGGCAGGCTCCCTCTATAATAAAAGTCTTCAAGGCAGGAGGGAGAAATGAGAGAGTACAATTGTAGGTGTTCTGACTTGCTTTGAGGAAGAGTAGTTCTAGTTCCTATGACCTTCCTTGAGGAAGAGGAATAATGGTTTTTATGACTCACTTTGGGGGGAAAAGAAGGTCAAGAGACAGGAGGGAAAAAGGTCAGTGAAAGACTTTGCTTCTGAGGTCTTTCAATCTCCTCTAGTTTAAAGTACTCAGCATGCCAAGCCATCATACTTTGGGATATTGTTTTCTTAGCTCCAATGGAAAATGATTAGCCTTTTAAACTGATACATTGAAAAAGTGGATAAGAGACTGTAATTCTTTACTACAATCTACAGTTGCTCGAATCAGGCCTATTTTTTTTAAATTTAGATATTGCTCTTTTCAGCGAAAAACTTAATAGCAGCTAAATGGGATGTCTAACTGGATCAGACTTAGGACCAAAACCTTCTGTGGGTAAGACTGCTTTAATGAACAAAAAAACAGATTTCTCATTATTAAATCTATTCTCACTTTTCATTCAGCAATGGAATGTCATTCCTTGGGCTATGACAGCATATTCACAGAATTAGTAAGATAAAGTATTCATCAACAGCTTCCCCGGCCCATCAATATCAGCCACTCCTTTTCAATGATGTAGCTCCCCCCTTCACCAATGGATGTCTCATTGTTTTGTTAGAAGATAGGATTTATGGATCCTCTTGCAACAATATTTTAAGTACACTTGGAAATATCTCTAAAACTTTCTTACCTAAGTTTTCGAATCCCACCCTCTGCATTAAAAAAAAAACAAAACAGGCTGCTTGAATGATTTTATTTTTTATCTACTCTAGACTTAGGTTTTCATAAATCAACCAAGTGGAACAAATACCAGTGCTCCCAGCTTCTCCTACTAGCGCACTGAATTTAGTTTATCAAATAGAAATCTCATACTGACAAATTCAGGTTTTTCTCTAAAATTGTACATGTTCATATATATACACATATATATGTATATTGAGTTGGAATCTCACTCCATCTCCCAGGCTGGAGTGCGGTGGCATGCTCACGGCCACCCAGCAACAATCTGCTGGACTCCAGTGATCCTTCCACCTCAGCCTTCCAAGTAGCCAGAACTACAAGTGTGCACTACCACGCCCGACTAATTTTTTTATTTATTTTAGAGATGAGGTCTCGTCAGGTTGCCCAAGTGGGTCTCGAACTCACAGGCTCAGGCAATCCACTAGCCTTGGCTTCCCAAAGTGCTAGGATGACAAGCTGAGTCACCGAATCCAGCCCATTCCCATATTTAGTTGAGCATCTTTGATATCTGCTGCCGCAGGTTTTCTCGTAATTTTCATGTCTATATACTTTAACAGAATTCATTTTGCCTTTTGTATTTCCATGGTTCACATTATAATCATCCCTTCCTTTTCTCCCACCTAACACAAGTGTAACTTTAGTTAAATGAAGATGACAATGGACAACGACGTTGGGTTTTGGGTAGGAAAAAAATTGATCTACTTTTTCAAAATATTAGCCCTTTTAAACTGGGAAAAGAAAATCTTATCAAATAAGAAAAGAATGACTGCTTCAGCTGCCAACTAAGATTCAATAAAGTTTGAAAGTTCAGGATTTAAGTTATCAAAACATCCACATTCTATTCCTTATGTTTCTATTTTTTGCTAATAAATGTGAATAATTTATATTAGTGACCTGGAGCAAAATTTAAGTGTCTTTGAAATATAGCAATGTAGATGATCAAAATCTGAGTTTGATCTTAGGATGTCTAAGAACTGTGGTTTCAGGGGGAAAAATGTACAGCACAATGACACAAAGTTTGATTGTCAGTAAAATGACTTTAGTCAGGACTGAATACTTGTACTTGTATTTTTTTTTTTTTAGCTTTCTACAATTGCCAGGAAAGACAAAGTCCTCCAATACTTGCCCTTTTTCATTAGATGTATATACTGCATGTTCACACCACCAGAGCAATTACTGAGTGCTGGCAACCACTGCTGCCTCTAGAAAAAGAGGTGCCTACCAAGAAAATGATTAATTTGGTACCATATGTTTACTTTTGTAAAATTAGACTCATTTAAATTCTGGAGTGCTATGTGTGATTACCAAGACCTGGGTCATGTGTTCAAACTACAATGTGAAAAAGAAAAATTAACACTCTGGAAGTTAAATTCTGTAGTTAACACTCTTCTTAGGATGTAACATCTCCTAAACAAAGAGAATATGTTCAGATACAGGAAGGTTAAAAAAATTGACAAGTAGTTGCTATACTTGTATATTTTTTGAAAAAAAAATTTCAGAAGATTATTTTCCAATAAACACATATTTAATCTAAGAAAAAATATAGAAGAAAAATTATTACTATCAGAAATAAAATAGGAATCTTCATTGCTAATGCCATAGACATTAGGGTAATACAGGGTATGCTGAACAACATTATGCCCACAAATCATTTGATGACTTAAATGAAATAAATTGAAGTTTTGAAAGACTCAATTAACCAAAATCCAAACAAAGAGAATTAGATCATCCAAATAGGCTTACATATATTTTTAAAAATGAATCAGGAATTATTAATCTTCCACTATACAAAGCACCAGGCTCAACTGCATTCACTGGTAAATTCTACCAAACATTTAATGAAGAAACAATGCAAGTTCTTTTCAACCTCTTCCAGAAAATAGGAGAAGAGAGAATACTTCCTACATCATCCCATGAGCCTAGCATTGCCCTAATAGTCCATATAAATACATTATAAAGAAGAAAAATTACAGACAAAACCATTATTCTTCATATACATAGATATAAAAGTCCTCAACAGAATATTAGCAAATAAAATCCAACATTTGAATAAAAAGAATTCTATAACTCAACCAAATGGGATTAATTCTAGGTATACAGGTCTGTTTGTTTCAACATTCAAACTGTAATCCATCATAACAGTCTAAAGAAGAAAAAAATATATGATTATATCAGCAGATACAGAAAAAGCATTTAACAAAAGTCCACATTCACTCATTATAAAAAATATTCTCGACAACATAGGAATAGAAGGGATCTTTCTTAGCTTGATTGAGACCATCAATGAAAAAAAAATCTACTGTGAGGATCATACTTAAAATTGTGTGAAACTAGATCATTTCCTTATAAGATTGAAGGTAAAGCAAGGATGTCTGCTGTCACTTCTACGAGTTAACATTGTAGTGGAAGTCTTAGCATATGCAGTAAGACAGAAAGGAAAAGAAAAGAAAGGAAAGGAAGGGAAGAGGAGAGGAGAGGAGAGGAAAGATGAGAGGAGAGGAGAGGAGACGAAAGTATACATATTAAGAAGGGAGAAACGCCACTGTCTTTGTTTGCAGATGTCATGATTGTCCATCTAAAAAATCTCAGAAAATCAACAACAAGAAATCCTTTTGGAACTTAGAATCAATAACAATTATAGTAAGTTTGCATGATTCAAGGTTAATATACAAAAGTCAATTACTTTCCTATATAACAGCAATGCGCAATTGCAATTCAAAATTAAAAGCATCATTTACATTAACACCAAAGATATTACATATATAGGTAACAAAATAGTTATAAAATCTGTATGAAAAATATTATAAAACTCTTAAAGAAATCCAAGAAAATCCAAATAAGTTGAAAGATAGTTGATATTTTATGTTCATGAACAGGAAGCCTCAATATTGCGAAGCCAGTTCTTCCCAATTTGATATACGGAGTCAATGTAATGCCATTCAAAATCCCTGGAATTAGCTTTGTGTATATATATAAACTGATTCTAAAGTTTATAGGGAAATGCAAAAGACCTAGCATAGCCAACACAATATTAAAGAAGAATGAATGAAGCTAGAGAATCTATATTACCCAACATCAAGACCTACTCTAAGGCTACAGTAATCAAGACAATGTGATGTTGGTTTAAGAATAAACAAATCATTCAATGGAATGTGGTGGAAAGATCAATATTAGACCAACTCAAATGTCATTCTTTCACAAATAAGCAAAAGCATTCTAGACAGAAAGAATGTTTTTTATAGCACAAAAAGACAGAAGGAATGTTCTTTATAACACATGATGCCAGAAAAACTGCACAGCCTACTTTTTAATGAATATATATGTATATATATGTATATACACTGACCTTATATTTTACACAGAAATTAACTCAAAGCGGAATATAGGCCTAATGTAAAATGCAAATCTATAATGGTTCTAGAAAATAATACTGGAGAAAATCTAGATGACTTTGGGTTTGGTAATGAGTTGTTAGATGAAACACCATGATCTATGATCAATGAAAAATATATTGTAAGTGGACTTCATTAAAATTTTTAAAAGTCTCTGCGTAAGATATTAACAGAATAAAAAGACAAGGAGATAATGTTTCAAAAATGAATATCTGAAAAAAATCCTTAAAACTCAACATTAAATAAACAATCCAATTAAAAACTGGCAAAAAGTAATCTGACAAACACTTTACCAAAGAATGGCAAATAAACATATAAAGCTGCTTAATAGCGTATCATTGGGAATTTTTTAATTAAAACAACATTGGGAATATAACTAAACATCTATTAGAATAGTCAAAATCCAAAACACTAGCAACACCAAATTCTGAGTAGAATGTGGACCAAAAGGAGCCCTCGTTCATTGCTAGTGGGCATACAAAATAATACCACCACTTTGAAAGACGATACCACTCATATTATTACCAAACAATACAGCAATTACATTCTTAGGTATTTATCCAAATGCCTACACAAAATTTGGGGTATTAATGTATATAGCTGTTTTATTTATAATGAACAAAACTTGAAAGTAAACAGATGTGCTTCAATAGATGAATGGAAACAATCTGTGGTTCATCTATACAAAAAATATCATTTAGCAATACAAAGAAATTAGCTAGAAAACAATGAAGATGTGGAGAAATCCTAAATGCGTATTGCCAAGTGAAATAAACTGATCTGAAAAGGTTACATACTGAATCCAACTGTATTAGATTTTGAAAAAGGAAAAACTATAGAGACAGAAAAAAAAAAATCAATGTTTACTAAAGGCTTGCAAAGTGGGGGAGTTTGGAGAGACATAAATAAATGGTCCTTGGGGAATTTTTTAGGGCAGGGAAACTATTTGGCAAGAGACTGTAATGGTGTATACACAGAAATATGCATTTGGCAAAACCATTATAGCTATAAAACGCAAAGAATAAGCCCTAAACCATGGACTTTAGTAAAATAATGTATTAATACTGATCCATCAATCATAACAAACATCACTGCAAGATGTTAATAATAATAAGGAAAGCTTTGCGGATGAAAACAGAGAATATATGGAATGCTATATTGTTCTGTTCAATGTGTCTGTAAACCAAAAATCATTCTAAGAAATAGAGTCTGTTAATTTAGAAAAAGATCCTCTATGCAACAGGCTGGATATGGAAGTTGAAATATGTTTTGCAAATTCCAGTTTTCTTATAGACGGGTGCCTAGATCAAGAATGATAGGAAAGTGTTAGGAAGACTCATTTTCTACTCTGTCCAATTTAGATTTTTCAAAATAAGTTCTGTATTTATGAAATATTATTAACTTTCCTAGGTCAGAAATAAAAATGTATATTCTACTTTGATACTCTAATGATTACTGTGCAATGTTTAGTATTTAGGAGAGAGACAAATTTAGTTTTTAGCATCCTCAAACATCTAACAGGCTCACGGGATACCTTGTCTAGAAATCATTATCAAATACACTAATATTTATGTATATGTATATATACATGTGTATATGTGTGTGTTTGTACTTATTTAAGCATATATTAGAAATAATAAGGGAATACTAAATACACTTATAAAATTTAAATAAAACTAGCAAAGGCAACAAAATAGAACCGTCTAATATACTAAATTAGAGAAAAAACTAAAACAACACATACAATCTACAAACAATATGATAGATATCAATTTAAATATATTAATAATCACCTTAAATGCTAATAGTTCAAAAATATACTAATTAAATGACAAAGCTCATCAGAGTGTATTTTTTTAAAGAAACCAAGGCCCAATTATATTATCTAAAGAAATTCACTTTAAATATAAAAATCCAGATAAGTTGCAAGTAAAGGGAAGGAGGAAGACATACTCTACTTAAGAGCACTGGATTAGTTATGCTAGTTTTAGTTAAAGCCAAGTTTAAAAAAGGGAAAAGTGTTAGGGATAAAGAGAATCATTCAATAATAATAAAGAAGTCAAAGTGTCAAAAAATATAGCAATCTAAATGTGTATATACCTGACAACAGAAAGTCAAAATGCATGAGGCAAAAAACAGTAGACTTGCAAGGAAAAACTTCAACACTCCTCTCTCTTTAATTTATAGGTTCAACAGGCATATATTCAGTAAGGATACAGTTGAACTGAACAGTACCTTTAATCAACTTGGTCTAGTGGACAGTTATACAGTGTATTTTGCATAAAGTCACCAAAATACACATTCTTCTCAAGCCCTATCATCAGTTCATCCATTGAAATAGACCATATCTGGGCCATTAAACATATTTTAATCAATTTAAAGGAAGAGAAATCATACAAAGTTTGTTCTCGAGCCACAAAACACTAGTTACAGATTAAAATAAAAAACAATAACATAACAATATCTGGATAATTCTCAGTTGCTTGGACATCAAATAACACAATTTTAAGCATCAAAATATTGAAAACAGAAGTCTCAAAAGAATTTTTGAAATACTTTGAGAGTCTTAGATATTTTGATATTAACCCTTCATCAGATGTATAGTTTGCAATCCTTTTCTTTCCTTCCATAGGTTATTTTATTCTGTTGATTATTTTTTTCTGTGCAGAAGCATTTTTGTTGATGTAATCCCATTTGTATATTTTTGCTTAGTTATCTCTACTTTGGGGTCATATTTTTAAAATCATTGCCCAGACCAATGTCAAAAATCTTTTCCCTGTTTTCTTCTGAGTTTAATAATTTTATGTCTTACAATTGTCTTTAATGCATTCTGAGTTGATTTTTGTAAATGGTGTTTCATTCTTCTAAATATGAATATCCAGTTTTTTCCAACCCTATTTGTTGGAAAGGCTATTCTTTTCCTGTTATATGTTCTTGGCATCATTGCCTAAGAGCAATTGAATGTAAGCGCATAGATTTGTTTCTGGGCTTTCTGTCCTGTTCTTGGTCTTTTTGTGTTATTGTCATGCTGTTTTGATGACTACAACTTTGTAGTGTATAGTGTATTTTGAAATCATTGTTTATTATTGTATATTATTTACACTAAACATGAAAAAACATAGAAACAATCCAAATCCTACCTAAAGAAACAAAGCCAAATGATTAAGTGTCACATGAATAGTAATAAATCATGTTGGTAGTATATACCCTTGTTATATGATGAAAATGGCCATTTATCTCTATGATCTTCTTTCCAAAAACCCATTACCTCAATTGAATAATAAGTAAAAACATCAGAAATATCTCAGTTAAGAGGAATTTTACAAAATACCCAACTCACACTTTTCAAAACTGTCAGTGTTTTTGAAAACAAGCTGTCACAGTCAGAAAAAGTCTAAGGGTACATGGTGGCTAAATGTAATATGGAATCTTAGATGGAATCCTGAAAGAGAAGAAAGACATTAGATAAAAACTTAGGCAATATTAACACATAAGAGATCCCAAAGTGGATCTAACATACTGTATAATAGTCTCAGGGCACACAGTTTAATCTTTGGACTTCTCAGTAGTGATGACTGTCCAGAATATGAGATACCAGTTCCTAGGATTATTGGTTCATGTTCTGTTCACTCTACTAGAATTTTCTTTAGGGTAATGAAAGAAAAACTAACTTTAAATAGTAAGAAATAAAAATCACATATTCTAATATATTTTGGTTGCAAAAAAACTGAAATGTAAAGTAAACTGGTTTACTAAAAAGGAAATTAACAAATACAAGTCACTGAAAATTGCTGTTGAAACTAGCTTTATATTATGGTTTGATCTACAGGCTCATGATATGAGGGCTCAAGTTTCATATCTCTGCTGTTGCTTCTGCAGTCTTCTGTTACTCAGGCTGTCTTCTCTAGTGGTAGAAAATATGGCTTTAGACTTTTTTTCCAGAACTGAGAGACTCATGCATAAGCATTTCCAGAAAAACTCTTCAAGTTCATCTTAATAGGTGGACTTTGTTCGTGTAGCCACCCTGGACCTATTACTATGACCATGCAGATATGATAATCCTATTGAGTTTTAGCCACTCAGAACACAACCCCAGATACATGTTAAGAACAATCCCAAATATAGTAGGGGATAAGAATGGGGTTGGCAGATACCCAAGTGTAATCTTAGTTAGGAAGAAAGAGATGTGGAATGAATGTTGGGGAGTGAAAAATTATGCATACAAAACATTATAATTTAAACATATATAAACACGTATATATATTATACATATTTAATAGTCACAATCCAACTGGCATATTGTGTCAAAGCACACCAGCCAGAAAGCTCTTGATTAGATCTTTCCCAATAATAAAATTCTAAAATTCTGTAATGCATACTCATCTGATAACATAGGATTTTTTTTTTAATTTTTAATTTTAAAGATGCGGGATACAATTCAGAGTTAGGTATACAGATGCTCATTATGCAGGCACCCTTGTTGATGAGGTGTGCCCTCCCCATCCCCTGGCAGTTTCCCACTTCTGCCAATCCAACCCCCACTCCACCAGACAGTTTCTCACTACTACCAATCTTTCTCATAGTATTATGATAATTGTTCAAGGTCCACTTATGAGCAAGAATATGTGATACTCAGTTCTTTGTTTCTGTGATGGATCACTCAGTATTATAGACTCTAAGTCCATTCAAGTTTCTGCGAAGTTCATAATTTTGTCCTTCTTTATGGCTGCGTAATATTCCATTTTGTATATGTACCACATTTTTTATCGAGTCCTCTTTTGATAGGCAGCACAGTTGGTTCCATGTTTTGCTATTGTGAATAATGCAATTAACATGTGTGTGTGGGTATCTTTTTCATACAGTGATTTGAGTTGATCCAGGTGTATTTCCAGTAGGGAAATTGCAGGATTTTATAGAAGGTCAATTTTTAGATATTTTAGGAATTGACAGACTGTTTTCCATAGAGGTTGTACTAGTTTATAATACTCCCACATACAGTGAAGAAGTGTTCCCTTTTTCCCATTTTGTAAAATCAATAGATTAGATAGATCAACAGATAGAGATAGATGATAGATGAAAGCTAACAGATGATAGATAGATAGATGAATAGATAGATAGATGGATAGATAGATAGATAGATAGATAGATAGATAGATAGATGATAGAGATTCATTAATGATAGGTATATAAAACAACTTTTAGAAGAATCTAAAAAGAATAGAGAAGCTTTACCACATAGATAGGGGATTATATTAACAATACTTCCTAGTCCTTCACATCTTTTGGCACGTGTAAAAATTATGCACAACAAAATGAACTAAATAGACAAGACTGTTCTCTGTGAGAAAGGCCTGGTTTGGAACCACTGTTTACCCACAGGTCACCCACAATGCCAAAGTTAAGAAAAATTAACATCTCAGTCACCTCTGCAACCCAATCACTGTGCTTCTGACATATTGTACCAAAGCACACTGACCAGAAAGTTCTTGACTAGATTTTTCCCAAGATTCAAATTCTAAAATTCTCTAATTTACATTCATCTGATGGTCTATGGAAAGAGAACACTCTTTCCTCATTTTGGAAAGTCAAGACCATGAAAAAGAATTATATTCTTTTCCAATATATGCTTTAAAGACAACAGAAAAGAGGATATAAGAAGTTTAAGGGATATTTAACCAAATATGGCATATTTATTTTGTTTTAATCCTGAACTGGAGTGGTTTCTATGAAAGTTTCCAGTGAACCTGGATTTCAATTTTGTGACCCATTTTTTAAATAAAGGACTGTTCTCTTCAAGAATAATATAAGAAAAAGTCTAGAATTTATGAAATATAGTAACAGAAGGAAACCCAACTCACAAGTCTAAAGAACTCAACATGTCAAAAACTTAGAGAAAGTTTGAAGTCACTCACCACTCAGAGATTTAAAAAACTCTATTTTTTATTTTGTTATATGTATATATATGTTATGCTTCTGCTGAGACATTGTTGGCAATGATAATGATGCCTTTTGTCAAGTATCAGAAAAATAAAACATTAAAAAAATAAATCTCCTATACCAACTCAAAAATAGGCCTGGTTGTGGGAGAAGTACATTATAGTGACAAGGTGATGATCTAATGGATGAAACTGAATTGACAAAATCTCATCTCAAAGCATCCACTAAAAGGATGAAATGGACCTACTAGTCTGTGGGGTCTATTCATGTGGACTTCCTATCATTGTCCTGAAGGACGAGACAAGGAATAACTGCAACACAGCACATTTCTTCTGGTTATTGAATATTCATACATAAGACTTTTACAGAAAATATCAGAAGACATAAAAATATAGCTGTATATATATATTTTTTTTCTTTTCTTTTTTAAAATTTATTTACAGAGGTTTAGTCTGAGCCAAATATGAGTGGCGATGGCCTGGGATACAGTTTTCTTTTTCTTTTCTTTTTTTCCTTCTATTTTTTCCTTTTTAATTTTACAGATGTGGTGTACAATCCAGAGTTAGGGTATAAAAATGTTTATTTAATTTAAAAGAACATCAATTTGAACTATGCAAACAGCAAATTTCATAATCATATCTCTGATTTTTTCCATACTTTTTAAGTCAATTTCTTTGGAAAGGAAAAATCCTAGAAGTGAACAAAACTAATTCAACAAGATTTTCTTGTTCAAATTTGGAGGTTATTAGATGGTACCCAAATCTAGGCCCTAAGCTTCTGCTGCCCAGATCTAGAAAGGTGAATATAGGGTGAATATGAGTGCTCAGAGTATAGACTTTAGGATCAAACTGCCTCATTTAAATTCTTGCTCTATCATTTGCTACCTGTTTGACATTGGACAAAATATATCGTTTCTCTATGATTCAGTCTATTCATCTATAAAATGGAGACAATGCCAGCACCTATCACCAGTGAACATCCAGCCAGCGAGCTGGTATGTTCTCACCCGTCACTTATAGAGTGATCTATGCTTCATATAGATGTCATTACCTGACCTCCTGTCAGTTGGAAATATTTTGAGTGTCACCTAAGCCTTTATCAAAGCGTTTTTGTCTTTAATAAATGAATTAATTTATATAAAGCAAATGCTTCAATTTCTGGCACCTAATGATTTTTCAAAAAATACATAATCTGCTATTATAAATCTCAAGAAATTTAGTTTTCTCTTGGATGTTAGCAGACAAAAGAATCCTTGGCTCCTATGTTGTCAAGATACTTGAGCTACAGATATTTTAGATATAAAATTTTGTATGGAGTATACTGTTTGCTTGAGAAATGCTGTGGCTTAAAGAAATGGCAGCAGTCATTATGGACAAGGAAAAAGAAAAGCTCTCAGCTTGAACACCCTAAAGGTGTCAGTTAAGTTTGTATTTAGCTGAAGAATTCTCCAGTCTTTAATGTCTCCATGACCTTAGTGGTAAGAGCACAGCTAGGTATAAGTGGGCTTTAACTATATGTTGGGAGACCCTAACTTCTGATAATTCAGTACATTTTGACTTGTTTACTATGATTTGTCAGAGAAGGTACACTATAACATACCAGAAATAATTCTTTTTAAAAATTGTATTTTAATATGACACTTATAGATCCAGGTCTCAATTATATGAACATGTCAATTAGTGGAAAAATTCAACTTTCTTATTTTTTCCTCTAAATTAGGCATAGGTATAAATTATGTTAATTCTGGTATGTTTTGAGAATTTTGCCTTGGTTTTCACATAAAAAAGAAGGCAATAGAATATATTATATTGAGAAAAAAAGTATATTACAGATCACCAGATAAATGGCATGTCTCATTCTGGGTTTATAATTTACTAAAAATAAGTGGGAAATATTATCATTGTTTTTGTTATTAAGAATATCATGACAACCCTAGCTTTGAGTTCCCTCTTGTTGGATTAAGCTATGTCCTTAGGGGTTCAGTTCTCCCACACTTCACTAAATAATCTCATTCTCTCCCCCTTAGAGAGCAAAGATTAATCATTCAGAAACTTAATGAGCTGGAAAAACAAATACCAGTAGAAGAAAGGTGTCTGAGAACTTTAAATAAAATAAATTCGTTTCCATTTGAAAAGTAAATTAGTTTATTTACAAATCCATTTTCTTTTTTTATCCCATTTGTACTTCTCTGCGTTTTTATCATCTTCACCAAACTCTCTCTCCCTCCAAAGGTAGTCGACTTTAACTATATTTCACTTTTCTTCATTTTCTGTTTCAGATGGATCTTCCCATCACCAAATATTTTTGCTTTTTACATTTTTTATCACTAAATATTTACTAAGGACATTGCTACCAAGCGACTACAATAAAATTTTGAGAAGGCAACCAGACTCTGTGGCTCAACCTGTAATCCCGTGCTTTGGGAGGCTGAGGTGAGTGGATTGCCTGAGGCCGCGGGTTCGAGACCGACCTGGGCAACTTGGCGAGACCTTATCTCTGCAGTAAATCAAAAAATTAGCCGGGCATGGTAGCGCGCGCCTGTAGTTACAGCTACTTGGAAGGCTGAGGTGGAAAGATAGCCGGAGCCCAGCAGGTCGAGGCTGCGGTGGCCGGGAGCAGCCACTGCACTCCAGTCTGGGGGACAGAGTGAGACTCCAACTCAAAAAAAAAAATTTTTTTTTGGAAAGCCATAAAGATATTAAGATGGGAACATAAAAATCAAGGTTAAAGGGGTGTTTCTGTAAGAACCCACTAGAAAAATATGAATTTTCTCTTATTAAAAAGAAAATATTTTCATGTTGTTTTATTAATGATGCTTATTGATATGTGGTATTTTTAATATTTGTCTAAATCTTAAAATATTTTAAAATATATTATTTTTTTAAAATGTAACCTATTATTATGGAATTTTATTTAGGAATGTATTTGTAAGCATAGAAAATGTAGGAAGAAGACTTCAATAATAGTATCCTAATTTACAAAAAAGATTGCTGTACTTGGACTAAAATCTGCATGTCCTTTTTCTAATCAATGCTTGAAATTATGAATGTTTAATTTATAATTAATACGATTTCCATGTATTACCATAAGGCAATAAGTTTATGGAGCTAAGTATAAAAAAAACTTACACACATACACAAATAGTGAATTCATATTTATTGAAATATATGGTTTTGTTTTTCCTAGAACGTGCTTCCTCATACCACAATTTCTCTACTCTTTCTAGCTACTTCCTCTCTGATTGCAGCTTAAATATGACTTCTCCACAAGTCTTCTCTGACCTCTCGAATCTGAAGTATCAATTAAAGAATTGTGTACCTATAACATTTTACCAACCCTATCATTGCCGTAATTGCTATATGCCCTGACACACAAATAGAGACACTGAATTTTCTTGTCAATACATGGTTTTAAGTTGTCAGAAAATTCACAGTTTTCTTGCATCTTAAAGATTTCTGAAAATTTACCTGCGAATGTGTAGGGTACCACAGGCCATAATTTGAGGGGAAAAATAATTTACCTACATCAGGCTTTTAAAATAAATTATACGTAGCCTTGCATCTCACAATAAAAGCTTGGATGTTAATTTCTAGAGTTTGTGAAACTTTGAGGAAATATAAGCAAGAATAGGACATAATCCCTTTTTTAGATGGAGGGACTTCTCTGACAGTGCTATGGAAAACAAATTTGGGATGGGGAAGAAGGTGACAATACCAGAAGCATGGTGACCAGTGGTTGAGAGATGAGGAGGTCCTAAATAACGACAATTGGAGTGAGACAGGAGGAAAAGTGGCAAAGGAGCAAATTTAGCAGATTATAATTCTGGGGAATTGATAATAGCATGTGAGGAGTGAGAGATAAACAACAAAAGTTAAGGCTGACAACTTCTTCAATTATACTGACTAAATAATTCTTACACATTATGGATTGTAGATTTTTGTATGTATGAATGTGTGGCAGTGAGCGAGTGAGTTTTAAGAAAAATATTTTTTCACTTACTTATATAATAAAACCTATAGAATTTTTCCAGATCTCTTTATACTTTTGACTCATTTAAAATGATTTTTATCCTCCAATTGTAATCCTTTCTATTTGCCTTAGAAACACTGGATTCAGAGATTAAATAAATTTGTTGACTAAAGAAAAGATTAGGAGATATACAGAATATGAGGCTATTGATATTTTTAAAAAATTATTGTCATTATTTTGAGTTCTTAAATTTAACTTCTATTGGAAAATATAGTGACCGCTATATAGACTTGTCCATTATGTCTATATACAAATTGTCTAATAGATCAAAAAATTAAAGTTAAATAAAAATGAATTCTGAGGATTAAATGATCATGTCTATAAGAAATAGAAAATGTATTTATTCTAAATAAGAAGTACTTTGAAAAAGTAGAAGTATTTGAGACACAAAAGATGAAATAAATGATAAAAATTTGTCTCAAATTATGTTGCCATCCTTCTCACTTTTGTAAACATAAATGTCTCTTCTCTCAAATTTTAAACATCGCTATAAAAACCATAGAAACAAATTTTGATATTCTATGTTTCTTTAATACAGAAATTCTCCCTCAAGATTGTCCAAAGCAATCCATCATCATGTCAAGACACAATGGCTGATATATAGCGAGAGAGAAAAGTCAGCTGCCATGGCAAGAGTTATCATTGCATTTCTAATGACACAAGTCCACAAAATTTATATTAAATCAAGTAGTAATAGCCTTCAGAAGTTAATATGCTTAAGTGAAAATCCTAGTGAACAAATAGAGCAGTGTTCGTCTGATGTCAAGACCCTTCCAACTCCAGCGCCTTAGAACCCATTGTTTTCTGCCACTTCCCTCCAACTCTCACCAAAATCCTTTCTTTTATTATTTTTTCATAGCTGAGCATCATTCACTACTCAACTTGAAAGTTACTTCTTTGGAGTTTTCCTAATCACATTATCTAAAGTTTGTCCCACAGCTATGCCACGTCCAGGGTTTTATCTTATTAAGTTCTTCATTTTCTCCTTGGTGTTCACTTCTGAAATTATCAACGATATTCATTTGTTCAAGAGTTGAATTTCTGTCTCTCTCCATTGAAAAGGCGCCCATGAAGGACAGAAATGTTCTCTGACATATTTATAATTGTGATTTCAGGGCTCCCAACAGGGCCTCGCTTGTGAAAGAAGCTCAAAAAATAGTAACAAAAAGAAGCTAATGAATGAAATTTATTATTATAGGATATTCTTTCCTAGTTGCATGAATCTTTCCTAGTTGCATTAATCAGGTCTCATTATCAGCGTGACTTTTTGGCATTACCATTGCACACTGTATGTTATAAATGTCACCCCTACCAGCCAAACTATACCCAAGGGTAATTTTTCAGAAATTTGATGTTTTCCTTACCTCTTGATCTTTGGCTTTTTACAAGTTTTCAACCTAACATGTCAATTTTTCTTACTCTTTGACTTGACATGTTTCTTGCTAGCTTCTGGTACTGAATACTGTAAAGTGGCTCTTGAAAATCTAATAAGTATGTGATATTTGCTACATACTTGTTTTGCTTTGAGTTGAAGTCTCACTCTGTCGCCCAGACTGGAGTGCATGGCCGCTCCCGGCCACCGCAGCTTCGACCTGCTGGGCTCCGGCGATCCTTCCGCCTCAGCCTTCCAAGGAGCTGGAGCTACAGGCGCGTGCTACCACGCCCGGCCGATTTTTTGATTTATTGTAGAGATGAGGTCTCGCCAAGTTGCCCAGGTGGGTCTCGAAACCGGGGGCTCAGGCAATCCACTCACCTCAGCCTCCCAAAGCACGGGATTACAGGCTGAGCCACCGAGCCTGGCTCATACTTATTTTTAATACCAGGTATAAAAGCATTTAAAATGCCCAGAAGCCAGTAGGAGACAACTTCCTTTTTTCAAATTTATCATAAATAAATGAACTATGTTCCCCCCCTCAGAATTGTCACTGGAAACTTGAATGTTCTATCTGTGTAAATTTGATTAGAGTTATGGGTAAAGGATGAAGCAAAGTCATTTGTGTTAAACTGTTCCTCTCTGGTAGTTTCTATGCCATTATAATTTCTTGCTGTTTGTATGTATGTAAGTGTGCATTTGTGTACAAAAAGATGCCAGATAGGATCCAAAAATTTTTATGGGTACCTAAATGTGATAATCTTGCTTCTACTACGGAACCACAATCCTATATTTAAAGTATTTAAAGAAGCCGGGCTCGGTGGCTCAGCCTGTAATCCCATACCTTTGGGAGGCTGAGGTGAGTGGATTGCCTGAGCCCGAGGGTTCGAGACCCGCCTGGGCAACTTGGCGAGACCTCATCTCTACAATAAATCAAAAATTAGCCGGGCGTGGTAGCGTGCGCCTGTAGTTCCGGCTACTTGGAAGGCTGAGGCGGAAGGATCGCCGTAGCCCAGCAGGTCGAGGCTGCGGTGGCCGGGAGCGGCCACTGCACTCCAGTCTGGGCGACAGAGTGAGACTCCAACTCAAAAAAAAAAAAAAAAGAAAGAAAGAAATTGTGCCATGTTCTTCTTTCATGAAAAGATCGATAGTGAAAGGAAATCTCAGAAAAGGGATTTTTATGCCCTTTTTATCATCTCCCAGTATCTGATTTCTGAATGTCATGTGCGGTTCTAAAAAGTGTAAGAATATAATCAGAAAAAAATATATTAATCTTTGTTTTTATTATAAGCATTTCAATTTTAGGGTCACAACTCTATTAAAATAACTAGAATCTTAAAAGTTTTTTTTTTAAATAGCAACATAATAAATATGCAATTTGATTATATTCTACTCCTACTCCATGAATAAGAATAAAGATACATAAAAATAATCTGAAAATATCTTTATCATCAATACATATTATTAAAATGAATGGATTTTTAAAAGAATGTCTAACAGCTTAAAAGTACGTTGCATACCTTTAAATAGTGATGTTAGTAGAATATGACTTGTGTCTCCCAAGTTGAGATATTAAATTACTTTATCTTTAGTTGTTTTCATGGAATTATAACTGAAGGGTATTAAGAAAATTATATTTGTGTGCAGTTCTGAGATTACAAAGAAATTATTTCAATTACAATCTACGAAATAAAACTTCTGAGGTTAATGTAAGACTACCACACTACATTTGTAAAAAGGCAAATCTGAACAAAATTGAAGTCACTAAAGAAATATTTATTTATCGGTTATATAGTTAGTGTTGTTTAAGCTAAAGACTAGTAGAATTTCAGATTAAAATAATTCACTTAAGTATTGTGAGTCAACTATGTAATATAAAAGTAAAAACGTTTGTCCACATTTTATTGATTAAATGTGAACAAGAAGAGCTGAGAAAAAAATCCATAATTATTTGAGGTGTGTGATAACTTTCAAAGTTGGGAAGAGACAAAATTTCTAAAGGTAGTTCTCATTGTTTGGTAGTTTCATGCATTTGGTAGTGTCCATTTGAATTTTTCTCTTTTTCATTTTGATAATACCTTTCATAATAGTCCATATGAAGATGAAGGCGTGAGTGGTTTTAATTGTGGGAAAATGAGGGAGGAAAAAATGGATTTAACCTACAAATGTTAGGAAAAAAGTCTAAATGACATGGCATGTCAATAATTTAAAAATGCTGTAATTTGCATGTAGAGAAGCAGTACTATAACTAACTCAATTTATACATCTATAGATATGTGAAAGCTTCAGATACACCTCTGGGTTAATACCATACTCTTGTGGCAGGTGGTAACCAAATTTCAGTGAAACATCAACTGAAATTGTGAATTTGATAATAGTAATTTTGGTACTTTAGTTATCTTTAATATACATTATTAAAATACAGTGAACTTTAAGACTGCCTAACAAATAACAAATGGTTCCATTCCACTAGGTAATTAGGTCTCGGTTTGTAGAATTTGGTTTGTGGAATTTGTCATTACAGACTTCCTGCTATTAGACAACATCCTAATTTCTTCACTTCCCATAATAGCAGACTTTGTGCTGAAGGTTCATGAAAATAGAAGATATTTTCCATGGTGACACAAACAGAATTGCCTTTCTTAAAATATCTTCTTCTAACCTGCCCTGGAAATTTCTGTCAGTATTTAGGTGGGCTATAGTCCAGGATGCTAGACACCAGGTTTTCTCACTGGCTCACTCTGTTTTGCTCTCTTTTGATGTTTTTCGCTCCCTCTCTTTCTTTCTCTTTTCTAACTTCCTTCTTTTTCCTCCTTTTGCTGTTCATTCTCTCAACATTAACATTTTTTGTTAGTTGGAGATATTCAGAAGTGTTTGCTGTCTCTGTTTCTTTACTTCCTTTGAGTACATGTTGCTGGTGGTATTAGGTTATCTCGTTTTCCATACCTACACTCATTCCAAAGAGGGTAACTGGCTGCAATTTTTTTTTTTTTAAGGGCAATTTTTCCACACTAATTTACAAAGCCAGGAATGGCTCATACTTTTTATGAATCACCTTGGGAGGTTTGATACTTTTAATTAAGTTAGCTAAAAATTCATCAAGAAAAAATATGGAAGCAAATTTTAAGAATACTGGTTAACTGAATAGTTCCTAACAGTTCATGGGTCAACAAAATTTTGTTTATAAATCTGATGAAAGCTATGGACATGCAATATAAACTCCACATTACAAACCTTCTATCTATGTAAATGCTATATCAGATCTCTTCAAACTCTGATGCTCTGAGTTTATGAGTTACACAAATTTCACATAGGTTAGAATTTCTTTGTGACAAAACCATTAGGCTAATAAAGTGAAAATGCAAACAAAATTTAGATTTAAAAAGTAGCCTCTAGTCACTAAGAAATACCTTTTTATGTTTATAGACTTTGTTTTCTATATCAATTTAATGTTTATATAAAAATTGAGAAGATAAAACATAGTTCTTACATACTCACCCTCCCATATACAGTTCGCCCTGTTAATAGCATCTTACTTTGATATGGCACATTTGTTATAATCAATTAACCAATATGGATAATGTATATATGTGTATACACATATATACATACAGTTGGCTGTATATTTTTCCCCTTTCATTAAAGTTCATAGTTTATTCAAATTTCCTTTTTTAGCTTCCTAATCCCATCCAGAATATGGTAACACATTTAATTGTTATACCTCCTTTGGTTCCCGATGACTGTCATAATTTCTCAGACTCATTGTTTTTGATGACCTTGGCAGTTCTCAGGAGAACTGAGTCATATGTTATGCAAAACCTTCTCATGGGACTTGTCTGATGTTTTTCTCATTATTAGATTGGGACTATGGGTTTAGGGGGGTAAGATAGCAGAGGTAAAGTGCCATTTTTTCCACAACATGTATACAGTACATACGATTGACGTGATTTATGAATGTTGATATTGACCTCAATAACTGCCTGACACAGCAGTTGTCCATTTTCCCTACTGTAGCTGTTCTCTCCCTCAATCCAGCTTGTACTCTTTGGAAGAAGGTCACTATGCACAGCCCACAACCTAGGGTGTGGTAAATCTATAGTCCCACTCAAGGTAGAGTGTCTGCATAATTTCCTCAGAATTCTTTTGCACTGGAGATTTATCTCTTCTCCTTTCATTAATGTATTCAATCATTTATATCAGAATGAACTAATGGTATTTATTTTATACGAGGGATATATTACAGTGTTTTTTCTTACACAAATTATTCTAGTTTGGTCCATTGGGAGCTCTTTCAGTTGTCTTCTGTATTACTTTGTCATAACCCCATCAATATGATAAGCTTTTTGCTAAATTGATTTTAATCAAAGTAAGAAATACTTTTTATGATTATAGAATCTGGATCTTGCTCTTGTTTAAACACACGTATACTTACAAGCAAAAAAAAAAAAGAAGGGAAAGAAAGAGAGAAGCAAAAGGAGATATTTTCATCAAAATATATAGGTTTATTTTTTATCTAGAAATTAAAAAGGAGCACTTATTACTTTAAAACTTGTATTCAGGTAACCAGAAATAGAAACAGTGCCCTACTAAGGGATATAAAACCAACTGAAATTCCATTACTGTGATACATGAGATAATTGTTGAATTGATAGATTTTATATGTCTATGTATGAAAGAGTACCCATAGAGATGGAATGAGAGGAGTGACCGATTTTAAACTTACAAATAGTTTTGTCATACATCATCTCTAAGCTTCAGAATCAAAAAGTTCAGAATCATTACTTCTGCACTTACAGGTTTTGATTTACTTTAAAAGTTTGACATAATAGGCCGGAGTTGGTGACTCAGCCTGTAATCCCAGCGCTTTGGGAGGACAAGGTGAGTGGATTGCCTGAGCCCGCAGGTTCAAGACCCGCCTGGGCAACTTGGTGAGACCTCATCTCTACAAATAAATCAAAAAAAAAAAATTAGCGGCCACTGCACTCGAGTCTGGGTAACAGAGTGAGACTCTAACTCAAAAAATAAAAATAACAAAAATAAAAAATAAAAGTTTGACATAAAATAATGAAACTTAATACAGCAGTTGTGTTCTACCTGTACCTAGCTCAGGTCATAATAGACTCATGTAGTGTTACTGCTGCTGTAATTAAATACAATGGTTAGTTTCATTTCTCTTTACATAGAAAGCGATATTGGGGTAAATATTTTTACTCATTTTTGTCATCTCTACTTTTCAATCATCTCTATGGGATATTTATTTAATCTACTGGCTTTAATAAAAGACTTAAAATGTTGTCTTCCAAATAATTAAGAAGAATACAGATCATTTCATCAGTAACTGTTGGCAGCAAATGCCAAGCAAAATGCTCATCTGGATATAAAATATTCTCCCATTCTTCTAAATTATATTTCTAGGCATTAGTTGTTATCGATCAAATATTTGTAGAGTGTGACCAAGTACTCAGTGTATAATTGAGATAATATCCATTGCTTCAAACAAGCAGTATACATGGCTACTCTCCTGAAAGAAACACATATAGTACACATATTGTGTACTATAGGAACTTTATATATATTCTATTGGCTTTATATGTGTATCTTTGTCAATAAAAAGGATAATCTCATGCCTAAAAAAGATAAACAATTAACAACCCATTAGTTTAGTTTTGTTTCCTTCTGCTTTATTTCTCCCCTTTCAAAGTCATAATAATCCCTTAAATTAAGTATTACTTGCTATGCTATTCAGATATCATTACTAAGTGTTCAGGATTCCCAGAAGTGATAAATTCCAAGAATTTTCTCTATTTTCCCCATAAATTGCCATGTCCAGAGAAGTCCACTATTTTGACTTTCTATAATTTAGGAACTCAGGATTTGGAGTCAGATAAACCAGGCTTGAGCATTTACATTGTAATCTTTTCTAAGTAATTTTATTTAACCTTTCAGCACTCCAGTTTCTTTGTCTGGTAAATGGCATCATTCGGAGTTTTATAAGGATTGAATGTTGTAATCTGTGCAATGCTAGAAAACCTTCATTGTAAAACTGTATGGGAAGTTAGCCATGTACAGAAAGTGGGTGATAAATGGTACTTATTGTTCTTATCATCGGCATCATTATTATTCAAAACCCCTTGCTCAGCTACTCACAGCCATACTTAACATACAATTCCCCAGTAAAAGCATTTTTCATATTCTCTTCATCCTATATGATCACCTTATACTACAGAGAAAATAAAAGGGTTGTTATTAAATTTCTAAGCTGTTTCAGAATCTCAATATCAGAGGCTGAGGTGAAGAAATGATAAGTTTCCAAAGACCTTTAAATATGTAGATAACTTTCAAACATATCTAACCTGGTTTATTGCAGTTTTAGAGAATTTGAGTACAGTTCAGCACATAGAATCTGATAGACAAAAGTAGGCCAGGGAAGCTCTGCATAATTTTCTGTACATGCGCCATTCCCCAAAAGCATTATACAGAGAAGTGTTCATGAAAGATGCTATTTCATTTGCTCATATCTAAAATAGTAACTTTCTCTCTGAAGTTTAATGCCCAAACTAAACAGCCCAACCAACAAATGCCAGACCTATCGTGATATATGGATACTTGCTAGGTGGTATACTAGGTTTGTGGATCTAAAAGTTTAAAAAAAAGAAGAAAAAAAAATAGTTACAAACAGAAGGAGAAAACTTAGACCAAATATTCAAACATTTTAAAAATCTACATTCAGTTAGATGTGGATGAAACCCTACAAATCATTTTGTAGGGCAAGATAAGTAGTAGTTTAGAATTCAGCATATCTGTTAGACTTCCCATGCTGAACCCACTCCCATTTATTGATATATTTTATCAGAGTCTATAAAAGGAATTTAGTAATCAGTTTTTTAGAGACACATATAAATTAAAATTTGAAGAAAAAATTATTAAACTCAACCAAACTTTTGGAGGACAGTGGCATGAAGAAACAGCCTGGGTAGGAATTTTGAAAGAGAAAATGAGAAGATACGGTGTAATCATCAGAAGTCAATTCCAAAAGAACACCCAAATACCTTCCTAAATGGAGTAGGGCTCTGGAGTGGGGTGCTTTACATCTGTCCTGAAAGAGCTGACCATATTAACAAGTGTGAAATCAGTTAGGTAATAGCAGACTTAAAGGTCAAGCACTTGGCAGACAAGGATCAAAAGATTAGAGCTAAGGAGAAACACAATGGGCAGTTACTTCAGTATCAAGACAGAGAAGGTCATGTTGCTTGGAGAGAAATAATTCCACTTGCTGTGGGTTGAATAAATTGGATAGGAGAGAGATTGAAGACCGGTCTCTACCTTGAAGGCTGTCTCAGTAGCCCTGGCACAAGGTAAATGAATTCTAGATAAAGACTCTGGCAGTGAATAATGAGTGGACCTCAGCGACTTTCCATCCCAAAGGGCAAATGACAATATAGTGATGAACTGAATGACAAAGTCAAAGGAAAGAGTGAGAATTCAAGCACGATTTTGCACCTACAGCTCTCAAACCAGTGAAAACATGCTGATATAAGAAAGTTTCTTAGAAAAGAATACGGAATAGAAAACTCTGTTTAGTCCAGAGGCATATCTATCAGACTCTGGTAAACACAGAGAGAGAGAATATGAGAAGTAAAGTCCTTTTCAGGTATTTGGGCTTCTGGAAATATGGATAGATTAGCAAAAACTTGCAAAAAAAAAAATAACTTGCAAAAAGTTAGATATTTTAGGGATATTCTACACACAAACCCATCTTTATCTTATGATCTTTTTTTTTTTTTTTTTTTTAAGTTGGAGTCTCACTCTGTCGTCTAGACTGGAGTGTAGTGGCCGATCCTGGCCACTGCAGCCTCGACCTGCTAGGCTCCGGCGATCCTTCTACCTCAGCCTTCCGAGTAGCTGGAATTACAGGCACGCGTTACTACCCCCGGCTGATTTTTTTTTTTATTTATTGTAGAGATGAGGTCTCGCCAAGTTGCCCAGGCAGATCTCGAACCCACGGGCTCTGGCAATCCACTCACCTCAGCCTCCCAAAGTGCGGGATTACAGGCTGAGCCACTGAGTCCGGTCATTTTATGATCATTAAACTAATTTATTTTTCACTCTGCTGAGCAACTCAGTGATTGGTATATAAAACTACTCACACATATTTAATTAAGACCAGTATAATCTTTGTCTTCAGTGTCAAATATTGAACAGATCACCAAGTAATTAGATGGAACAGGACATGTGAGTTAAAGTGTGTGTGTTTAAAAAAAAAAAAAGGAAAGAATGAATCAGAAAATTGACTTTTAAGATTTGGTAAAATTCTTGTAGTTATCAACTTGCATTTTTTTTTCCTGCTAAGCAAGTCTGCCTATTAACTAACATAGTTATTATTTTTCCTTTTTGTCCTAAAGTGAGTTAAGCAAGTTAGGTGAACTAAAACCCAAGTTAACTTTTTTTTCAGGATCAATACTCTTTTTCTGAAACTTATTATACGTTATTTCACAACTTGAAAAGTTTTCCTTTTTTGACGTATTTAATTTTTAAAATGTTTATAGGAACTCATATTCTTAAAAATTGTGAGGATAAATGAATATAAAAATGACATTATTGAGATGTGTGGATTTTGAGAGGCAAAAAAATTTATATATTGTGCTTTACCTTCTCTGCGTTATTTTTTTATTTTCCCTCTAATGAACCAAAGTTGTTCCAAAAGGACAGTAAGACAATTATTTTGAGGGAATTGGAAGAGGAGGCTTTGTGAAAGAATGTTCATTCCTTTCAACCCATTAATGATTTTTGTAAATCAGCATAGGTCCAAATCTCACAAATTAAATTCCATTTGATATGCGAAGTAAAATATTATGATGTTCTCTTTTCAAATGTTTTGATAAGCTATGACATAATCCTACTACACAAAAGAATTGCATCTCTGAAATTTTTACCAATATTTTCTGGGAAAGAGAAAAAAAATCTTCCTTAGTAATTAATTTTGCTATAGGTTTATTTACAAGTTACATGAAATAATAACTAGTTATACCAAAATCTAGGTCTTACTCTCATCTGACTATGTCGTATAGCTCAACAAATGATCTATTTTAAATAAAGCTAGTTACAACATAAAACTACCTAAAACTTGTGACTTAATTTAAGAGAGGTGAAAATTTAAAAAAAAAAGATAAATATCTCAACATATTGGTTTAAGTGCCCTTTTAACATATAGCTAACTGTATTCCCTAGGAACTAAATTTCCAACAAACAGTCCCCTTTCTACTACTGTAGTTCTCAATGGATTTTTGTATTCAATTATCTCTCCTTGTTTCTTCTACACTAAATATGGTAATTCCTTTTCAATATTATTACTGTTTTTGTAACCCTGACTACATCTCTGCCAAGTAGGCTCTTTCATTATTGAACCTGGTTGGATCTAATTAAAACAGGGGCTGGTCCCAGGGGTATCCTAAAGAAGGAGACCCTGAAGTGGTTTTCAGGAACAGGATTTTACATATACATATTTGAGACACATACAGAAAATTTCCTTGCCAGGGAAATATTTAGTATTAGTAATATATGACATTACAATATCATTTTGACTTCATAAATTATGATTTTTCTAATAGAAATCTAGACATATTTTTACAGCCTTTCTCTCCCACCCCCCCAAAAAAATTATTGATAGATGCCTTATGGTTCAAAGCATAAATCTTAATCAATCTACCCATAAAGAAGCAAATAGTAAACAGTATTATTTTGGAACTGTTCTATTTTCTATTTTGATGGACTAAAAATGCATAAGATAGAAGCCATCCAAAAAGACAGATTTTTACATTTTAAAACTAAATAAAGTTAAAAGATAGACAATTGTTAAATGAAAATAATAATATTCTACACTGCTGAGTGTGTGCATGTATGTGTGTGTGTGTCTTTCTCTTTATGATTCTTATGGCTAGAGCTATCTTTGTCAGGTTGCATGTGCACATGATTTATTTATTCTTTTCTAAAAAATAGTTTAAATCAATAGTATTCTTAATGATTAGACATGTAGTTAAATGGGAATAAGTAAAAGAGCAGAGCTGAAAGGCAAGGTTTGTAGGTGAGATAAGGAGGGCTAAGCTGCTCTGGGAGATAAGATGGCAGCAGATGAATGTGTGTTAGGAGAAGAAAGATGGGCCATGACAGCTGAACAGGAAAGACGAACAAGGTTTTAATCAAGAGTTATACTCAGGGACCTTTCACAGAAACAAAGAACTGAGTAACACATGTTTTCACTCATAAGTGAACTCTGAACAATTATTATAATACTATAAGAAAGGGATTGGCAGTAGTGAGAAACTGTGGGGGGTGGGAGGGTAGGAGAGTAGGAGGGGGCACGCTTCATCAGTAAGGGTACTTGATCTCAAACCAGGTGATATGGGGACTAAAGTGAGGTCCAAACTTTACCTGTGCAATGACCATTTGTTTACCTAAACTTGAATTGTTCCCCACATCTTTAAAATAAAATTTTTTTAAAAAATGAAATATCAGGAGACATCTGTTTCCCTTTGATCAAACATCATGGTCAGATTTATGTGTTCATGATAAGAAGGAAAATGTAGGTCAAAAGTAAGTAATATAAAAATAAAATAAAAGTGATGCTGAAAATAAATTATCAAGCTAAAGACAGATCTTAAAACATAAAGGCTTATATTTATATATTTGTGATTGTTATTGTATTCAGAGCCACACTTAAAATCTCAATAGAAACATAAGTACAGAAAGAAAATTTTCAAAGAAAAACATTAAATGCAATTGAAGTGTTTATACTCAATGTACACATATAAACATATAAGGGCATATGTACATAAAAATGCTTCCCACTATATATATGATGGTAAGTAAGTTAAGCACTTCTGGTGAATCAATTAAATATAAGTAGCAGTTGTTTTAAAAGACTCTGACTCTAAGTTCTAGGATCATTTACAATTCTATGTTCCATGAGAATATTTGAGTTGTAAATTATTTATAATCCTATCATCATATTAAAATAACCCCAATAAAACTGTTTTCTTGTTCTTGTGTTACATTTAATCTCAGCATATCTTCAAACCTTAAAATATCGTGCCCTCTTTCAAAAGTACTGAAAAGCTATGGACATCTTTACTGAAGTTCTGTCAGGACACCAAGGAAGAAATGACATAGCACATCATACAGGATAACTTCTTTAAAAATATTATTAAACATTTCTCCTTCTCACCCAAGTTCCATTCATCATGGCAACCACTTAAATCGCTCTTCCATTTTTCTGCCTTTCTCACTCAACCTTACTCATTGGCTTGCCCTTTCTTTCATATCTACTTGTTCCTTTTATGCTTTTTCCTCCATTTCTCTTTCATCTGTTCTCACATACAGAAACATAACCTTTCCCAGCTACTCAAATTCTGTTTATTCACTATGTTGTCCGGTAAAATACAACCACAGTAATTGAGCAGGAAAAGAAACATCCTCTTTATAAAATGATATTCTAGTTTTCTATTGCTATCTAATAAACTACCCTAAAATTTATTAGATTAAAACAATAATCAATTATAGATTTTATATGTTGATATTTCAGATGGAGTTTGGGTGATTCTTTGGTTTCATGTGATATCAGTTGGAGGTTCCTCGGTGGTATTTAACTTGATGTTGGTCTAGTGTGAAAGATCTAGGAAACCTTTGTTTACATATATCTGGTTCCTCAACAACAATGGCTAGAAGACTTGACTGAGCTCTGATCCTCCTCCTCTTAGGGCCTCTCTATTTGATTTGTTTAGCTGAGAAGCTAACTCCTAGCATGGCAATTCTAAAATTTAAGGTTAAGTCTTTCTAGACATTCAGGAAGAAGCTCCAAGTCCTCTTATGACCTTCCTTACTCTATTGTTCAAGCAAGCCTTAAAGCCAGCATAAGTTAAGGCAAAAAGAATTGAATTTCATCTTTCAGTGGAAGTAATAGCAAATGAAATCCTTAAATTACCACAGAAGGTAAGAAAAGTGGGTAAAGAAATACACTTTAGTGTGTTGTTTTCCTCTTACATGACAAAATGTCTAAACTAACTGTAGAGTCATTAATCCAGGAAGATTATACAGTATGCCTCACAGGTCATGGTGAATGCATTTATGAGACCAGAAAGGGAATAGAATATTACATTCCAATATGAATCAAATTATTTGCATATTCTTAAAGTGAAGCAAAAGAATATATCAGAATAAATAGCATTATCAAAGGTTGAAAATAATAAAGACAATAAAAATATCAAGTTTCTTTCCTTAGATGAGTGCACAGTCCAGTAGAAGTGTAATGTGAGCCTATGTGATATGCAATTTCTAGTAGCCACAATAAAGTTAGGGGAAAAAACACAGGTGAAACTAACTTAGCCAATGTATTTTATTTAGCTTAATATATCTAAGAATGTTATCTATTCAATATATAATCAATATAAACCAGTTAAAAATAAAATATTTTACTGGTTTTTTTCATATAAAGTCTTTGAAATCCAGAGTATATTTCACACCTACAATGTATCCGAATTCAGACTCACCATTTTAAAGAACTCATTGACCACACACAGTTAGTGATTGGTGAGAAGTTCTTGATTCTTGCTGCTCAAAGTTGTCCCTAATGCAGCAAATTTGACATCTCCTACAATCTTGTTAGAAATGTAGAATACTGGGCTCTACCCCCAACCAATGGAATCAAAATCCACATTTTAATACGATGTCCAGGTGATACCAAAGTTTGAGAAGTATATACCATTGCTCAAGCTGGCTCCTCTTGTACCAGGATCAGGATCATTTCCCCTCAGTATGAGTATGCTCAGGTTGCCATAACAAAATACCACAGACTACGTGGCTCAAACAACAGAATTTTTTTTTTCTCACCATTCTGGAGGCTTGAAGTCTAAGATCAAGGTATCTGCAGATCTGGTTGCTCTTGAGGTCTCTCTCTTTGGCCTGCAGATGTCCACCTTCTCAGAGTGTCCTCACATGGCCTTTCCTATCAACGCAAATGCACCTTCTGTGTCTTTTCCTCTATATAAGAACACCAGTCATATTTTATTAAGGTCCCACTCTAAGGACCTCATTTTAACTTAATCACTTTTAAAGAAGCCATTTCCAAAGAAAACCACATTCTAAAGTTGTGGGGAACACTTCAACATGGGAATTTGGGGGAACACAATTTAGTCTATACATCCTCATAGTCACCTACTCATTTCTGAGTGACACACAAAAGTGTCACTTGTTTCCTCTTCTGATTCTGCCCAGGCTGAGTGATGTGCCTTTCCCATAAAACCAAGCTTATGTCACCACCTGGACATTCTACCTTGCTTTATAATCTTCTGCTACAAGACAACTTCCTTTATCAAACTATGCAGACTGAGGCAAGATCTTATTTACAGCAATATCCTCAAAACTTAGTACTGTGCCTGGCATGTGAGATAGCAATAGCACAAACATAAGTTGAGCAAATATATACATGAAACAATTGATGAAAACTAGTACATTATTCAATACAAAAAAAATTATTTTTATCATCTGACATTATCTCTTACTTCCTTGAGGTGCTAGAGTGAGTCAAGCCATTAGAAGAAAACCTCACCTTCTCACCTATATATACAGTTAAATGAAAATAACAATATTCTACACTACTGAGTGTGTGTGTGTGTGTGTGTGTGTGTGTGTGTGTTTCTGTTTATGTTTCCTATGGCTAAAGCTACATTTGTCAGGCTACATGTGTACATGATTTATTTATTTTTTTTTAAATAGTTTAAAACTATAGCACTCTTAATGATATATATATATATTCAATAATATATACATATTCAAATCTGATTCCTATATCCCTTGGTGAAAATCTTCTTGCAATGTATTTTCCAGGAGCTCTCTGAGTTTCTTTTATCTGGCTGTTTAAATCTTTGGCAAGACCAAAAAGGTTTTCCTCAATTATATTCTGAAATAGTATTTCAAAACTTTTTATTTTTTCTTCTTCTCCCTCCAAAATACTTATGACATTTAGGTTTGGATATATGACATAATTCTATATTTCATAAAGTCTCTGCTTATTTTTCAGTTCTTTTTTTTCTTTATTTTTATGCGAGTAGATTAATTAAAAAGACCTATCATCAAACTCTAAAATTCTTTCTTCTGCTTAGTTTAATCTATTATTAAAGCTTTCAACTATATTTTGTAATTCCTTCAATTAATATTTCACTTCCAGAAGTTGTTTGTTTGTTTAATATTTATCTTTTTCGTAAATTTTTAATTAATATCTTAAATTGTTTTTCCTGTTGCTTTTTATTGGTTTACATTTTTCTCTTGGATTTAATAGAGCTTCCTTATAATCTATGTTTTGAGTCCTTTATCTAGCATTTCAGAGTTTTTATTTTGGTCAGGGTGCATTGCTAGAGAGTTATTGTGCTCCTTTGTGGGTGTCATAATACCCTGCTTTTCTCATTCTGCCAGAATCTTTATGCTAATTCCTTTTCATCCAAAGAAGTTCTCACTTCTTGCCTTTGAATTTCTTCTTATTTGAATGAGACTTTTTCCTTAAAAGAGTAAGTATAATGTATGTTGAGTAGACATTCGTTTTTGCTTCTGGGTTTCTTTCAAGGGGTCAAGGTTCTGTCTGAGTCCTTTGGTTATAGACAGCCTTCATGTGGCAGTTTCCTCAAATTCTTGGTGGAGTAGCAGTGTACTGGGCATGTGGGTAGGAACTCAGCCTCCTGCAGAGACAGGGAGTCAGTGGTCTCAAGAAACATCCAGTTTTTAAGCACCGTGCCCTTAAGTCTACAGCAGATTTTGTATTGGGTTGTTTAGTTCAACCTCCATTTTAGTAAGTGGCATTTGCAGGTAAGAGTCAGTTATGATGGTTACAGTAAAGTATATATTGGATCTACATTTACCTGGAGGAAAAGCTCTCTAGTGCCTCAGGCCATTGACTGGTCTATGAAACACATAGTGGCCTGGTCTCCCCTCTCAGCCTCAGAAGGGCGTGAAGCTGGGTGGAGCTGTACCTGGTTAGCCTGCCCTCAGGTACACCCCTATGGTGGGTGCAAGCACCAACCATGATGTGGGTGAAGGAGTTGCTAGCTTCTGTATAATTTTCTTTGTTATAAGTAGTCCTAGTGTGGTGGTTTTCTCTAACTCTGGTTGTAGTAACAATGTGCTGACTGGGTGAGTTAACTTGGGTCCTTCTCAATAGCTGGAATGTTGTGGGAGATAGACATAGCCAAGGGCATACTGACCTTGTCTTCCTGAACACTGTGCCATCATTCCAGCAGATCTGGCACTTGACTGTGCGGTTGACCTCTCAGCCAGTAAGTGGTGCTTATAGGAGACAGCCAGCTGTGGTGGTGGCTGTGGGATTTAAAGTTTACCTTTGTTAACCAGGAGAATTTCTCAGATGTCCCAGGTGATGGGTGGGTTCATGGAACTCCCAGGGGTCCCTGTTCTGTGTTCTGCCACCAAGGTGGTAGGAGCAGCAAAGCTAGGTGATTTTGAGTCAGAGACATCAAGTCCAAGCTCTCCAGGGGTGGGTGCAAGCAGGGACCCTGGTAGGTCAGGGGGCAGTTCCCTGACCACTGGGGCAATGTGCCAGAGAGGAACAAAATCCCCTCTGCCACTCATAAGAACTCACATGGGGAAAGAGAGGTGGCCCAGGCTCCATGGCCCCGCAGGTGCAATGAAAGCCACCCAGGTCCCATGCCTCAGATCCTTTGTACTCAGATTGCAAAATTGCCCTGGCCTGCAAGACGTCCTTCCTAGGAATGAAAACCTTGGCTCCCAGGACACACGTCTGCTGGTCCAAGCCCACGAAGCGGGGATACTCAATTTGTGCAGCAGTGGCAAGATCCCATTCCCAGCTCATCTCTCAGTCCTGGTTGTGGGGGTTGTCCCTGTTCAAGATTGGATTGCACATCTCAGTTGAGAGCCTTTCCCAAGCTGAGACCGCTGCCTGAGTGGGTTGGCAGATTTCCACAAGGTCCTCTGTGAAATACAATTGAAAATGGCTTTCTTCTATGGGCACCTGGGTCTGGGAGTGCACGCAGAGCACTCTTTTCGGTACCACTACTTTTCACAGATTAGTTCTTCCCACCAAGTCAGATACAGCACTGAGTATGATCAAGGAGCCCCCCTATGTCCCCAGCTGTAATTCTCCATTGTCCATGGTCTGAAGACGTGCAGCTGTCCACTGTATCCACAGCACAGGCTGCTACTTGCTATTCCTTTCGAAGTATCTAATGATTCTTCCACGAATTCTGTTGCGTTTCCATGTTCCTTCTTGGATAAAAGCTCCCATTGTGAATCTCCACACTATTTTGCTATTTCCAAGTGTGAGATGCTCTAACCAAACCTCCAATCCACCATCTTGAGTGGGAACGGAGGCATAATCTTATATCATATAACACCATCTATTCTACTCAGTTGCTATATCAAAAAAAAAGGCTTCATTTTTTTTTTTTTTTTGAGTTGGAGTCTCTGTTGCCCAGAATGCTGCTCCCATTCATATCTTAAATTGTTTTTCTTTTTGTTGTTCATTTTTCTCTTGGATTTCATAGAACCTCCTTATAATCCCTATGTTGAGCGCTTTATCTAGTGTTGCAGAGATTATCATGAATAGACCTGATTTAGTCTGATGCCCTTGGAAAGACAGACACTCTCTTCCTGACCAAGAAAAAGCAAGCAACTATGCCGTGAAGTGCAACTGAGAGGGGTCACCTCTGAAAGTCAGGTCTCAAGCCTACAACTGTAAGGAACATAATTCTGCCCACAACCTGAATGAGCTTGTGAGAAGGGTCCTAGCTATAGCCTCATAGCCTGGCCGAGATTCTGACTGCACCTTGTGAGGCTCTGACCAAAGAAATCAACTAAACAAAACCTGAAATCCTGACCCAAGGAAGGTGTGAAACAATAAATGCATGCTGTTTTACCTAAGTTATTTAACTCTTTTGTTTAAAGTATTTTCTTCAGCATGGCTCAAAGGCATTCCATGAAGAAGGCCTTGCCCCTCTCTCCAGTCTTTTCTCTTCTAGCTTCTTTCTCGCTGCATTGGAGCCAGCTATTTAAGGCTTCTTTCAAATTTCCATCCAAGTCAGACTCTCTTAGCTTCAAGTTTTTACATTTATCTCATCAACTCTACCGTGTACTGCTACAACTCCGATCAAAGCCGCCATCCACTTTTCCTCTCATTCCTGTAATAACCTCCTCACTGATCTCCCTGCCCTCGCCCCTTTCTCTTTCACCACAGCCTATGCCTGACAGAGCAGTTAGACTAAAGCTATTAAAACATAAGTCAGGCAAAGATTCCACTCTGCTCATAACTTCACAAAGTCTCCTGGTTTCCTTTGGTCTTTTACTCTGGTTAAAACCAAAGTCTTCAAAATGGCTTCAGAGGCCATGTGCCGTCTGACCCCTGTGGTCCCTCTCATCTCATTCTCTTCTGCTTTCCCACTCGCTCACTTGGCTCCAGTCCGACTCATTTTTTTGTGCTTCCTTTTACATTCAGCCTCTTCCACCGGAGAGTTCCGTGGTACTTTTTGCCTGACATGCTCTTCCCCCAGATAAACACGTGCCTTACAATTCCTCTTATCTCTGATGCCTTATCTGTGTGTCTTTCTTTGACCATGGCATTTAAAACAGCAACCTCCCTGGAACACTTCTTAAACCCTTCTCTATTATTATCTTTTCTCTGTAGCATGGAACAAGGTCTTTTATTCCATAGGTGTATGGTTGTGTTTTGTGCACATCTTCCGAGTACATACTCCTGTGAGAACGTGGGTTTTTGTACCCTTGGTTACTAGGTCCATGGAGCCTAGAACAGTGACTGGTACACAGTAGAAAGCAAATAAATAAGAAAATAAATACAAATAGAAAATTGGTTGTAAAACATTTTTTTGTCTTTTACATAGCCCTCTCATTCTTAGAATAGATTATGTTCCTCCAGAAAACACTTTCATAGGACTTTGAATGTCCAATTAGAATAATACTTATAAAGCCAGGCTCAGTGGCTCAGCCTGTAATCCCGCGCCTTGGGAGGCTGAGGTGAGTGGATTGCCTGAGTCCGCAGGTTCGAGACCTGCCTAGGCAACTTAGTGAGACCTCATCTCTACAATAAAAAACTAAAACAAAAAATTAGCCGGGCGTGGTGGCGCACGCCTGTAGTTCCAGCTACATGGAAGGCTGAGGCGGAAGGATCGCCGGAGCCCAGCAGGTCGAGGTTGCGGTGGCCACTCCAGTCTGGGTGACAGAGCGAGACTCCAACTCAAAAGAAAAAAAAAAAAGAATAACACTTATATTTAACTATTGCTATTACAAATTTATTGTTAGTCTCAGTTGCTGAATGTGCATTTGTAAATATAGGGAAGCTCTGTTATTCATTATTTTATCCCTTGTGACTAAGACATCATCAGTAACAGTACGTGCTATAAGAGTGTTTGTTGAGCAGTAAGGCATCTAGCACACAGAATACAAAAGCAAACCAAGTAAGTATCTCTTCTTTTCTTGTTTTTTTAATATCTTTACTCTGTTTTTCCTGGCAGAATGTCAAGCATATAACTAATACGTCATGCATAGTCATTGATTGATTTGAGGATTTATTTTTTTGAATTGTTTTTGTACTTTCTTTTCTTTCTTCTTTTTTTTTTTGGAACATGTGGGGTACAACTCAGGGTTAGGTATACAAATGCTCAATGTTCATTAAGCAGGTACCCTTGTTGATGAGGTGTACCCCCCTCCCCCCCACCGGCAGTTTCCCATAATCCCTTTCTTATAGTATTATGTTAGTTGTTCAAGGAAGGTTTTTTTTTTTAAGTACTATTATCTACATAAGGTAAGGAGTTTGAAATATTATGTTTTATAAAACTAGCACTTTTTAATATATTCCTCCCTGACAAGAAAATAGGAAGTAACTGTCTCGTGTACAACAATAACACTAGGGAGTTGGAAACTGAACACTAGAGGAAATGGCTAAATGAACCATGAAATCAGGTGGTAGAGACATAGACTCCTACCAGGTGTGAGATAGGTCGACATGTCCACAATTAAAAAACCTCTTCTATCCAATTGTCTCCTATGAAATATAGGGTGTCCTTAACAACAAAGATTAAATGTACAATTAATACAAAATTTACAATCAATATAAAAATGAAAACTTAATGAATAAATTATGGCTTTGGGAGTATTTCTGTAAAAATAAATGCTATCCAAGAGTAATATCAATCACAGGTTATTTTGAGATTTAAAGTGAGTGTGTATACACACACACACACACACACACACACACACACATATATACATAAACACATACAGAGCATATGTATATAAGTATATGTTTATGTATATGTTTATATACATAAATATTATTTTACATACCTATACAAAACAAATATGTGAAATGGATTTTTCAACTACGAATGATAATTTTAGTAGCATGCTCTCTTCTTTCAAAATGGTTTTTAACTAACTTTTATTTTGCTTTTAAATATATTTGTTAACTAAATAGGCAAATAGCTGTTTTTCACTCAAAGGTTTCAGTAGCAATAGTCACGACATTTAAAGCAAATATGATACCTTCACTTGTAGATACTTTGCCACATATGCTGCCCTCGTTTGTAAAGCACTGAAGTGTAGGCTTCCTGGACATGGCTCAGTCCTTCCATTGCTGACCTCTGTCATAAATCTTTGCATTAAAATCTACGTTTCCGTGAAAGAGACTCTATGCTGTTTAAATTCTTACTGTGGATCTATGCAGGTCCTCTCAATAGTATATAACCCCTAAAATAATTTAGATTAGCCATTTAACTTTTTGTGAATAATTCCATAAATCATTGAAATAATGAAATCTCTCCATTGAAATAATGAAATCTGTCCACTCTCAAGTGGAGGCAAGAGGATTGCCTGAGTTCAGGGGTTCGAGACCATCTTGGGCAACTTGGTGAGACCTCATCTCTACACTATATCAAAAAGTTAGCTGGGCGTAGTGACACATGCCTTTGAAATCTGTTCAAAGACTGGCATAAAAAAGATAGACTCTTGCTACCCTTTTTATTCCAATCTTTGTATCCAACTGAGGAAAAAAAAACCAAATGACCTTAATGAGTTCATGAATAAAAGCAATATATAGCTTTAAAAAAAGTATTTTAAATATTTTAGTTTTCTGAACAGAAGCAATGTATAGATACTTATGCTTAGTGGACACATTGTAGTATTACAAACTTGCCCATAATATATCATGTACTCATATTTAGCTGGACCCTATTTTCCAACATTCTTTAATAGCTTCATTTTGTGGAACAAAATTTATTTATTCCAATGCTGTCAGCTTTATAGTATTTCTTGATGTGTCACTTAAAGACATCCATCCAACATAATGACAGACTATGAAAAAAGTAGGCATGAGACTAAATGGCCACAATAGGATAGAGATGTGGCATATTGTCCTTCCTAATTCTCTTAACCATAGTTAAAATTTCATTTTCTGACTGGGCGTAGTGGCTCAAGCCTGTAATCCCAGCACTTTGGGAGGTGGAGGCAAGAGGATTGTCTGAGCTTAGGGGATCAAGACCATCTTGGGCAACTTGGTGAGACCTTCTGTCTACAATATATCAAAAAATTAGCTGGATGTAGTGGCACATGCCTGTGGTTCTAGCTACCTGGAAGGCTGAGGCAGAAGGATTGCCTGAACCCAGCAGGTCAAGGATGCAGTTGCCTTAAGTGTGTCACTGCGTTCCAGTCTGGGCAACAAAGTGAGATTTTGACTCAAAAAAAACCCCCACAAAACCAAACTTCATTTTATATATATATATATATATATATATATATATATATATATATATATATATGTTTCCCTCTGTCATGAGGCTCTACAAATGAAAGGATCATAAGCAAACCTGTAGGTATTTAATTTAATATCTCTTTCCACACTAGTGACAGACATCTAAGGAGGACAGAAAAGCAAGATTATTGTTTTGGATAATGAGATCAGACTTCTTTTAATGGGAAACTTACTTGTGTTTTTTTTTTCCTTATGCCTACCCAATTATATTGTTCTTTCTGCAATTTATGAGAACCTGAGCTTCCCGCTTAATAAATAATTGAGTTCTTATTTAGCAGATAATGTACAATAATCTTGAACCCTATCAAGTGAGGTGGGCAAATTATCAGTGTGATGACACTGATGACAAATTCATCAAAGGTTGCAGAGATGACAGGTCAAGGCTGTGCAGTGTTAATATCTCAACATCACAACTGTGTTCCTACAGGTATTGTTGTGTTAAGTCAAGTGAAGACATCATCAGGAATGAGATTGTACAGCAAGGTAAGCATCCTCAGCCTTCCACATTCTATAATAAAAAGTTTTCATTCATATGACTCAGATAACTGATTTATATTTGACTTTGAAATGGCTTGAGGCCCTAGGTCAAAAGTACAGTTTCCATTAATGTTAGATACTTTATAGTCCTCATTATTAATGTTTAATCCTTGCCTAAAATTATGATATTGGCTTATTACCTGAAATTGTGATTTATAAATGATAGCAGTGTAAAAGTGTCACTAATTCATAATTTTAGAAAGTATAGCTCATAGAAATTTTCTCTGATATGTTTTATGAAAGGGGAAAAACTCAATGCCTTTAATTAATAACATGTCCTGGAAAACCATCTTTCTAGAAGAGAACTGAACATACTTAAGGATAGCCAATAATAGCCTGACATACCCTTTTATTTCCAAAGAAATCATTTGCTATTAATAATGGTAAGCAGAGTTTCGGGACATTTTATGGGCGCATCATTCCTTTAACTTGTCAGTTGGTTTTATGTTGTAGAGAGGAGGGTGATAGGGTGAACCAAGCTTGCAGGCATATATAACATTACAGAAGGTGAAGAATCTATGATGCTTCATCAAACAAGTCATTTCATTTTGTCATTGAGTCATAGCAAAGTCATTGCTATCTGAGGAATTACTGCAAAGTTATCATTTGCCATTTTAGGTTTCATAAAACTATTTTACACATAAAGGCTAATATCAGCCGGGCTCAGTGGCTCAGCCTGTAATCCCACGCCTTTGGGAGGCTGAGGTGAGTGGATTGCCTGAGCCCGCGGGTTCGAGACCGGCCTGGGCAGCGAGACCTCATCTCTACAATAAATAAAAAAATCAGCTGGGCGTGGTAGCACTTGCCTGTAATTCCGGCTACTTGGAAGGCTGAGGCAGAAAGATCGCTGGAACCCAGCAGGTCGAGGCTGCGGTGGCCGAGAGTGGCCACTGCACTCCAGTCTGGGCAACAGAGTGAGACTCCAACTCAAAAAATAAAAATAAAAAATAAAAAAATGTTAATATCAGTTTGTATAATCACATTATTCAAGAAACATTGAGATACAAATATTTAAAATATATTTGTTTCAGTGTAAAAAGTATAAAATGTGTACATAAATTTGAATTATGGCTATAAAATTAGAAATAAGATGGTCATTTTTTTTGTTATTTGACATCACTGCTGGTTAGTGAAAACTATTATAGATACACTGAATGTGTACTCTGCCCCCAACTCCAGTCCCACCTAATCCACGACTTCCCAGTTGTAGTCAAAATTTCTACTTTAGGAACATATAAGAACAAAGAATCAGTATATAGAAAATATTGGACATAGATTTTAGAATATTTGCATAATTCTCTCCACACCTGAATAAACATGAAGCAGCAAGAGATGATTTCACCAAGATTTTATTAGTTTTAATAGTATATGAAGACCAGGCTTGGTGGCTCAGTCTGTAATCCCAGTACTTTGGGAGGCCGAGGCAAGTGGATGGCCTGAGTTTGCGGGTTCAAGACACACCCAGGCAACTTGGTGAGCCCTCATCTCTACAATAAATCAAAAAATAGCTGGGTGTGGTAGCATGCACCTGTAGTTCCAGCTACTTGAAAGGCTGAGGTGGAAGGATCGTCAGAGCCCAGCAGGTCGAGGCTGCAGTGGCCAGGAGCGTGCCACTGCACTCCAGTCTGGGAGACAGAGTGAGACTGCAACTCAAAAAAAAAATAGTATATGAAAATATATCATATTTACTAAAACGATAAGAAATGTATCATATTTACGAATATTGTAAGTAAATGTATTGCCTAAAGTGTTCATTCATTTCAAACAATGTACTGAAGAAAGAATGTTCACTTCAGTGGAAAGGACTATGAACAAGATCATTTTCACTGAGCTACCTTAATCTAACAAATAATAACCAAAAAATCCCATTCATGTGACATTTTAATCAAATATGTTGCAGATAGAGTTTAGTGCACTGAGGAAGAAATAATATAGGATAGCGACACAGAAAGTGAGCGAGGGAATGGGATTATACCCATAGGACTATGTTCATGGAAGTCTTTTCCAGTGCAACATTTTGTAGAAACCTACATGATGAGAACAGGATAAACCCAGAAAACACTAAGGGAAAAGCATTTCAGGCAGGTAGAAGAGTAAACAGCAGTTTTCTGTTGCCACTTTTGCCTCGTGCTGGGAGATTCCAAGATTTTATCCTATATTTACAGCATCTCAGTACTAAAAGGTCTTCAACACCTCCCTGAACACTGAATACCTGGTCTTATAGACCTTTTGAATTTCACAAGTGATGAATTTCTATGATGTTGATAGCATGCCATAAATATTCAAGTTCTAGTAGCACTTAAATAAACAAAATCGCTCTACCTCAGTTGCAAAGTTAAATAACAAAAGAAAATACAGATGTTTGATCATTGAGAATTATTTTGTCTTGAAAAAGCTTCAGCAGTGAGTAGGCAATGAAACATTTGGAATTTTCTGCTTCTTCTAATTTTAATTCTACCTTTATGTAATATCAGATCTTGTGATTAATATTATACCTCAAGAAAAAGAAAACTAAGAAAAATCATAATGGGGGCATACATAGCTATGTAAAATATGAATGCATATCATGTGGAATCTTTGAATTGACCCATATTATATTATTTAGCATGACAACAGCAGAATGAGAAATTCTGACTCTGAAGAAGTATCAGATAAGAGTTTAATCTGGGTTTAAGTTCAAAGTCTAACACATGCCCTTTTTCAATTATATGTCCTAAAATGTCTCCAAACTTCCTAAAAAGAAGTAAATGAGAAATTCAATGGACACAACATATATGATTGGAAAGTAGGGGCAAGAAGGAGAGGTTGTGTGGGAATGTCTCTCTTACAGTATGCAAGGTTCCCAGATTCCCAACCATGTAAATGCCATCACAACTACCCAGCCACTGTTGTAAACAAAATAAATAAATAAATAAAACCTTTCCACAAATTTCCAACTATCCATTGGACACTGTGCTCCCAATAATACTCTCCTGTGTTATATTAACTTGTGGTCCAATAAAAAAGTGTCCGTAGATCAGGTATTATGTTCAATACATAATGTATTAAACAGTACATTTTTTTTGGAAATTTTTTAGACTCGTATGTTTTAATGTGAACTGCAAATTTCATAAGAATGAGGGTGGAGCATACTGTTTATTAAATTTTCAACACTGATTTGACCAAAACCATGTTTCTTTCAGGAATTGTTTATGAGAAGTGGACCAAATAATCTTTAAAATTCACACAATATCACATTATGTAGTCTATAATTGAAAATTTCATTTGTTTTGTTTTCAGGAGATTTGCTTTAAAAGAACAAAAAAACCTACAAAAAGAAAAGCTCTTATAAAAATAACTCTTATATACAGAAAGAGTCAAATAATCTACTGATAATATGAAAGTTTCTTAGATTCAGAAAAAAGATGATCTAATACTTCAGGTTCTATGTTAAACATTTTATGTATTCTCTTTTGTTAACTATAATAACCCTGTGAGTAAACAAATTATCTTTACTCTTCTACTGGAAAAAACGGAGACAGACAGATGATTTGTTCTGCTAGGGTATACGCTAAGTTTCTGTGTAAGAAAGATCCAAAGTGCTTGAACAAGATTAAAGCTTATTTCTCCTTTATTTCACAGGCAAATCATAGGTGGGTGTACAAGGGTCAGTAGAGGGCTCAGATTCACGAATTCCTTTAGGGAATCACAGTTCCTTTCCATCATATTTATCTGCAATCCCCTAGTGTTTCTTTATTTGCATGGTTGGAGCTAGCTTACCAATACCATATTTGCATGCAGCCTCAGAAAAGAGAAAATAATGAGAAGAGCACAAGCCTTAAAGAAAATGGCATAAACGTTTCTTTATATGTAACCTATTTATAAGAGAATCTGAAAAAAGTAGCCTCCAGCTTGTTCCCTGCTAAAATCTCATTAGGCAGGGAAGACGGTCTATTACTAGAGTGAGAGTGGATACTGGTAGGAGGATTTTTCTGTTTCTGCCCAAGAAAGAAAGAGGGGTGTGATATTATGAAATACATATTTTGGTTTTTGTCCACAGTTCCTTGCTCTTAGTTCTTATAGCCCTTGTAATTTCCTAGACTAGAGCAACAGGAGACATTTTTGTTCTGATGTTTGTTATCTCCCCTAGTTTCTGAAAAAGTACTCCTGACTTCTTTGTAGACAGGGGTCCTGGGAGAATCTCTTATTCTAATATTTGGTCTTTGATCATGTTTCCTGCCATATAATGTCTAGATCCCTTAGAATTAACTGGATGATAGGAATTTTTTTTGTTCTAATGAGATAATTCTTGGTGAGTTGCTGAGTAGGGTCTAGTCACTAGAAAGACCAAGCCATGATCCTAAGTTTAGAGCTCTCAGCCCCACTCTTCATTCTTTGGAGTGGAGAACTGGAAGTGGAGTAATTAATTGATGATGTCTGAAGTCCTATTCAGAGCAATCAGGCAAGAGAGCGAAATAAAGGGTATCAAATTGGAAAAGAAGAAATCAAGCTATCTGTGTATGCCAATGATATCATCTTATATCTAGAACATCCTAAAGACTCCACCAAAAGACTCCTAGACTTGACAGATGAATTCAGCAGTCCCACGATACAAAATCAACACAAGAAATCAGTAGCATTGCTGTACACCAACAGTGATCAAGCTGAGAATCAAATCAAGAACTCAATTTAATTTCAAATAGCTGCCAAAAAACTGAAATACTTAGGAAAATGGTTAACTAAGGAGATGAAAGATCTCTACAAACAAAATTACAAAACACAAATGAAAGAAATTCTAGAGAGTCCAAACAAATGGAAAAACATCCCATGCTCATGGATTAAAATAATCAACATTGTTAAAATGACCATATTGTCCAGAGTAATCTACAGATTCAATTCAATCCCTACCAAACTACCAATGTCATTTTTCACAGCATTAGAAAAGGAAAAAAAAAAACTAAACTTCACATGGAACAAAAAAGAGCCAGACAACCAAAGCAATACTAAGCAGAAAGAACAAAGCTGGAGGAGACATTGTATTACCATACCTCAAATTATAATACAAAGCTATAGTAACCAAAACAGCATGGTACTAGTAAAAGAGCAGACATACAGACCAGTGGAACAAAATAGAGATTCCAGAAATAAACCAAAATACCTACAACCAATTGGTCTTTGACCAAGCCAATAAAAATATACACTGGGAAAGAACCACCTTAATCAACAAATGGTGCTGAGAAAATTGGATAGCTACATACAGAAAAGTGAAACTTGATCCCCACTTTTCACAATAAGCAAAAATTAACTCAAGATGGATCAAAGATTTAAATATCAGACCCCAAACCATAAAAATTCTCAAAGAAAACCTATGAAAAATTCATCTGCACATTGACCAAGGAAAAGAAATTATGGCTAAGACCCCAGGAGCAAATGTAATAAAAACAAAAATAAATAAGTGGGACTTAATTAAACTAAAAAGCTTCTACACAGCAAAAGAAATAATCAATAGAGTAAATAAGTACTTTACAGAATGGGAGAAGATATTTGCAGACTATACATCTGACAAAGAACTAATATTCAGCATCTACAAATAAACAAATCAGCAAGAAAAAAGCAAATAACCCCATTAAAGATGGACAGATGACATGAACAGATGTCTCTTAAAAGAAAATATAAAAATGATCAACAAACATATGAAAAAATGCTCAACATCACCCATGATCATGGAAATGTAAGTCAAAAACCACAGTGAAGTATCACCTTACACCAGTCAGAATGACCATCATTAAAAAGTCAAAAAACCATAAATCCTGGTGCAGATGCAGTGAAAACGGAACACTTATACACAGTTGGAGTGCAAATTAGTACAACTTCTATGGAAGTTGGTATGGAGATTTCGCAAGGAATTAAAAGTAGACTTTCCTTTTTTTAATATACATGATGGAATACTACACAGCCATAAAAAAGAACAAAATTATGAATTTCACAGCAACCTGGATGAAACTAGAGTCTATAATACTGAGTGACCTCTCACAGAAACAAAGATCCGAGTATCACATGTTCTCACTCATATAATGGACCTTAAACATTTAATGCAATACTATAGGAAAATGACTGACCTTACTGGGAAACTATGGTCGGGGGAGGGAGATGGGATTAACAGTAGCAAATATCTGTCTGGGAACGGGGAAACACCCCATATCAACAGGGTGCCTGAATGAAACGCAATTGTATACCTAACCCTTAACTGTACCCCACAACTTCATAAATAAATAAATAAATACAAAAAAGTAGACCTTCCATTTTATCCGGCAATCCCACTACTGGTACCTACCCAAAGGATCAAAGGTTATTATACAAACATAACAGCAACAATAACAAAGCCTTCTCTCGTTTGCTTATTGTAGCACAACTCACAATAGCAAAGATGTGAAATCAACTTAAACGTCCATCAACAGATCAGTGGTTAATTAAAATAAGACACACACACACACACACACGGGGAGAGAGAGAGAGAGAGAGAGAGAGAGAGAGAGAGAGAGAGAGAGAGATCATGGAATACAATACAGCCATAAAATGAATGGAATAATGTCTTTTGAAACAACTTGGATGAAATTGGAGGATATCATCCTAAGTGAACTAACATAGAAGCAGAAAACTAAATACTGTATTTGCACTTATAAGTGGTAGCTAAACTAAGGATCTTTAAAGACATATGGAATAGTATAAAGGACACCAGTGACTCAGAAGTGGGAGGCTGGCAAGGGAGGAGGGATAAAAAAATCACCTAATGGGTACAATGTGCACAGGCTGGGGTGGCGAGTACAGTTAAAGCCCAGACTTCTTCACCACTATACGATGCATCCTTGTAACCAAAATCTATATACCCCTAAAGATACTGAGACAAATAAATGATAATAATTTGTCATGTCTGCATGACGAAGCCTCCATAGAAATTCCAGAAATCTGGGGTTTGATGAGCTTCCAGGTTGGCAAACACATCTATGTGCCAAGAGGGTAAGTATCCTAACCCCACCCTACAGAAACTCCTGCAATGAGGACTTTTCCAAACTGTGCCCTATGTATTTCTTCATCTGTATCCTTTACTACACATTTTATTAATAAATCAATAAATGTAAGCAAAGTATTTCCCTGAGATCTTAGAGTTGCTTTACTAAATTAACTGAACCCTAAGAGGGGGTTATGGGAACCCTAATTTAAGTAGATCAGATAGAAGCACAGGTTTCATCTTGTGCTTGTGACTGGCATCTGAAGTAGGTTGTGTAGTAGGTGGAAGTCATGCCAGAATTGAACTGGATTACACAACACCTAGCTCGTGTCCACTAGAGAATTGTCTGGTGGGTGGAGGAATAATCTCTACACATCTGGGGCTGCCGAGGTTTCCTGTGTTGACTTTGTAAGAGAAGAAAAATCATATTTTCCCTCTATCTCTTTAGAGGAAGGGAGAGAGGAAGGAAAGAAGGAAGAGAGAGGAGAAAAGGAAAGAGGGAAGAAGGCAGGGAGACAGAGAGAGACAGAGAGATGGAGACAAAGATGAAAGCAAGACCTATTTATACTGAAACACAATGTCCTCCAATATGCAAATCAAACCACACAACAATGATATCAAAGAATTGTAAGGAACTAACTATATGCCACACACTGTTCTGCGTATCTTGCATGTATACATCAGTCCATTTAATGGTATGGGTACTATTATTACTACCTTACAGACAACAGAATTAAAGAAGTTCAGTGACTTTACCTAAGGTGCACGTAGCAGACGTTGCGCCTAGAGTTCTACAATATGCCGTCTGGTTCTGAAATCTGGGCTTTTCGGTGCCCTGCTCTGCTGTTTCTCTATGCATGTTGCTCCCTGAATAGAAGGCATTTTTTTAATGTCATTTTTCTCTATGTGCTTGACTCTACCGTGATTCAAATTAGCATGGTTTTGTTAGAAAACGTATAGAAGTGAGGATTTGTCTTTGATAAATATCTTTTTTTCTTTATATATACAATATATAGATATATCTATAGTAGAAAAAATAAAAAATGAGGCTTATCTTATCTAGATTTGCATGGCACCACACCATATTAAACTCTAGTAGCTACCATAACATGATATTTCAGATGATTTGTCTTCAAGATTCAGTGCAATTTGGATCCGCTTAGAAAATCACCATTTGTAGCACATCTGTTATGACGATTTCTGCTTATCAACAGTATAAACATATCTAGGTCCTCAGATATTTTTTGCTTCCAACAGATATTTTCTGCAAGACTCTAACTGGAACATAAATGCATAATAGTTTGAGAAATCTTGCAAAACCCTGAATATTTGACATCGTGCCAGAAGTCCTTATGTGATTCTATCTTGGTGATCACTAATTATGTAGTTCTGAAAGTATCCTGTTCCTATTTCGAAGTGGAAGGCACTCACAAATGATTTTCTATGCGGAGACAAATAACATTGCCCTCAATAAGGAGAGTAGCAATAAGAGGTACCCTGGCACCATGTGTGCATCACACCAGAAATATTGGTGGGGCTCCATATATTGTTCATATCTGGCAGTCCATCAGGGAGATCCTAACTGCTCAAGGAAGAAGGGGATGGCAGTCCTGAAGCATTTCAGCACTGGTTTTCAGCCAGGAAGAAGCAAATGGAGACGATGAGCCAATGACTTGCTTCAGTGTTCTCATGCACTGTGACTTTGTTTCTTTTCTTTTTCTTTTTTTTTTTTTCAAGTTTGTGTTTCTACTTTTTTTTTATTTTAAAGATGTGAGGGTACAGTTCAGGGTTAGGTAAGCAAATGTTCATTATGCAAGTGACTTTATTGATGAGGTGTGCCCCCTCTCTCCTGGTAGTTTCCCACTACTGCCAATTCCTTTCTTATAGTATTACAATAGTTGTTCAAGCTTCGCTTATGAGTGAGAACATGTGATACTCGGTTCTTTGTTTCTGTGATATATCATTCAGTATGACAGACTCAAAGTCCATTCAAATTGCTGCAAAGTTCATAATTATGTCCTTCTTTGTGACTGTGTAATATTCCATCACATATATGTACCACATTTTTTTCTCACGGTTCTGGAGGCTAGAACTCTAAGATCACGGTGTCAGCAGTTTGGGTATCTTCTAAGACCTCTCTCTCCTTGGCTTGCAAATGGCAGTTTTCTTCCTGTGCCTTCACATGGCATCATTCTGTGCATGGACATGTCTGGTGTTTCTCTATTTATTAATCTCCTCTTCTTATAAGAACACATGGCGCTCTGCTAATTTACTCAGGGACGCCTGTCTAGAAGAACCAATTTAATGCCAAGCATATGGATACCGAAGTATACAATCTCTGATTTTTTAAGTAATTTCTCCATGCCCATGCCCCATTCCAGAGCATGAATTAGTTAGTTAAATAAGTCATTTAATATACACTGCTAACAAAACTATTGGTGATTCTTCATGCCTTAATGAGTATCAGAAAATAAAGAGTAAGGTTTGAATTTCTAAGCCTAGAGGTGACTTTTTAAAGCTTTACTAAGCCATTATAAGATCTCTAAATTATCCAGATCCCATTGCATATAGGAGAATTTTTCAGCTAGATATCTTTTAGTTGTAGCTGCCTGTATTTGCCTGTTATTTGTACTCATAATAACTTCATATTGTTTCATAATAAAATGCTAAACTTGTCTTACATTCAACACTGTTTAAAAAATACAATTTCTTTCACAAATCTGGGGCAAAAATAAATCCTTGAAGTCTCTAACAGGATACAAATGTTTTCTCTTGTTTAAGTGAGATACCATCCCAAAGGGACAACTGTAAACAGATACATGCTATGAGTGGTTTTTTTTTCTCACACTTACAAGTAATTGATTCCCTTGAAACAGGTGTTTGAGGTTTTTTTTATATCTCTTGAAACTTGGTATTTTTTTCTAATGTTTGACCTGAAGAGCTTGAACAAATTAATGCCACATAAGTTTCAGTGATTTCTCTTTTGTTTTTTTAAATTTAATTTGATCAAATCTGTAAATCTGCCCCTGTAAACATTATATAATAAACTCTAGTCTTTGCTCTCCTCATTCTCCTCCACTCCACCATCCTCTCCTTTCCTCCTCCTTAACCCAATCAATATTAATTGAACCACATTCTTCTCAGGAACCAAATATCCTTTTACAAGGGACTTTTAGTGCTTTCTTCAAGAATATCATTTACAACCAAGGTTAATTTAGCATTAGACTAAATTTCAGGCCAGTATACTTAGGGGTTTCTGTGTCTTTGAAAAATTCTTGGAGTCCATGACAAAGGTAATTAATTTTCAAAATTGATCACAAAAAGGATGGGAAAACTTGGTCAAAGAACATTGAAAAATGAAGTGTTTAGTCACTCAAGAAAGAATGTTGGAAGATCACTAAGATATATTAAGACCCAGTTAATAATAGCCTCAGAGAAATAGAACCATAACTGATATATATATATATATATATCAGACAGAAATCATTTAAATATCTACCAGAAAAAAATAGAAAATTTCACAGCATCAGGTTCCTAATCAATGGTATGTAGCAAGTAAAACAAAGATAAATTTTGCTGGACAGTTAAATAATCTTTGCATGGATTTGTTAGGAAATTCCTAGAATGATAATGAATAGATCACAGAGATCTGTTTTTTTCTCTATTTCCTCATTTTGGGTATTTTTTCTTGACACATTCTTCCTTTAATGTGAATAGGCCACATCTTCTATAATGAAGCTTTATTAATATAAATAACAGCAGAGTCTTTTAAATATGATTTGTCTTCATTAGAGATGAAGAAAAGTTAAACTTGTAGATTAAATTAAATTTAACTTGTTAAGAAATATGCATTGATAATGCAGAAAATAGATATCAGTCTCCCAGAATCAATAGGTTAATAGTCACTCAAGGTTTTCTAAGCTGATTGTGATTTCATATAGTGTTATATTTAAATAAATGGTTTTTAACATTTAATTAGACACACTTAAAATTGTTTTCAGACATGTTGTATGAAGAAATTCAAATATTATAAAATATGCTTTTAAAATAGGTTCTAATATTTGTTCATTAAACAAGATTATACAATTGTTGTTTCCTTAGGCAAAAAATATTTATTGAACATTTACTATGTGCAAGGTAGTAAGAAAGGATGAAAACATAAAGAAATACTCTTTGTACTAAGAAGTTTATTATCTGGATGATATATGAACATGTTTAGTTATGATATATTTAAGATTGAGTAGTATTCGAAGGGAGTTAGAAAGAAAGATCATACTAGAGTATGTACAAGAGGGAAAAGTCTCTTATAGGAAGTAGGGACTAGTCTAATTTGGATCAATAATGAGCAGTGAGATTCAGCAGGTTGCAATAAAGCAATAAATAGAGATAAGCTGTTGGGAGATCAACAGCAAAACATGGAAAACCGATAGAAAAATGTCCAACAGTTCCAGATATTTGACTTGAGGATATGACATATTTGCAAAGGAAACCAAGATGAATTATGTATGAAAAGCTAAGAGTAGGGCAGTTTTTCCTTCATCTTATAACTTCTGTTTCTGTAGAACACAAGATTAACATGTTTAACTACACAAACAGAAGAATATAGACCTTTGATCAGTTCTCTGCAAAGTACAGATGCATGAGATTTTCTCAATTATTTCTTTTCTTTTTTTATTCTACTCTTTAGGTCATTTGAGATGACCTGTGCTTAAGCTGTTTTACAGTAGAACTTATCAGATACCTTAGTAGTCTGCTAGGAATACTAGGCATTATAAGGCATCAAGTTTGAAAGTCAGTACAGTAGGCATGATGTTACAGACTCAAGTCCAAAAGTTAATGTAGTAGGCACTTAAGTTAAAAGACAGACTGTACAAATTAAACTTAGCAGAGTTTATTTGAGCAAATAAACAATTAATAAATTGAGCAATATCTTGAACCAGGAAAGTTTCAGACAGTAATATGGGCAGACAGTATTTACAGACAAAAAAACCAAAGTGACATGCAGTATTTACAGACAAAAACAAAAAAAAACAAACAAAACAAAGTGACATGCAGACGTATTCTACTAGTTAAAGCTAGAAGTTTGCCTTATTGGTACCTTTCAGAGCTATTTGCCATCTGTGATTGGCTCAAAATTGGCTACCATGCTTGGCTGAGAATTGGTTACTTGTTACAAAAAACTTTCAGTTAAATTGCAGTTTGTTTTCATATTAAGTTACATGTCACTAGAGGCAACTTTGGGCCAAATTTAATTTAACACTTAGGAGTCACTGATATTTTTCTACAAAAAAAGTGTGACATAATCAAATAGTACTTTAATTTATCTGGCCACCACAGAATGGACTGGAATAAAGAGAGAAAGAGATGAGTAGGTGGAACAAAGTTCTTCAAGGTAAAGAAATGAAAAAAGAAGAGCTCTGTTCGATTTAAAGAGAAATAACTTGACATAGAAAAAATAAGAATATGAAGTTGATATTAAATTACAATTGTACTTCTTTATAAGTTGCTCATTTATTCTGATTTAAAACAACCACAAGTTACTCATAATGTAACCCTTTGTCTATTATTCTGCTAAAATGTGCACCATTTTTCCCCCACTATGGATTGACTTAACAATATGCCACAGAGTGCCCAGAAGCAACATTATTTAAATTATTAATAATCAAGATAGTGAAATAGAATTGTGATGAAGGAACAAGTGCTTAAATTTAAAATGAACACAGCAGAGAATACATTCCTTCCTGTTTAATACATTTGCAGATATGTAACTCTTATGGTCCGAGTAACACTTGGCTACTCACCCTTGATACTAATAAATCAAGGGGTAGGGAACTGGTAGAAAGAAGTTTATTTCTGAGTTTCAATCCAGGGAGAAGAGCTTTATAAGTCCAGAGTTGTTGGTACCTATACATTAGCCATGTGACCAGCAGAACAGTGTACAGAACTTGAATTTCTGCCGCATTTATCAATAATGACATTTTTTGGTCCAGACTTTTTGGTGCCGGGTATTAGAGTTATCTCATAACTTTTATCAGTAGGGCCTGGCAGAAGCATTAATTAAGCTTGCCATAGAGTAAAAGGAGTTTACAAGGCCTAAGACATCATGCATTACGCAAAAGTTATACAAATCACAAAACTTATAATTATACTGATACAAAAGTTATACAAATCACAAGACTTAGGGATTACATGGATACTTTATTATTCAAACTTATGACCACTCAGAAAAAGGGAGTAAATGGGGATTTGCGTCTTTAACTTGATTGGGCATAGACTACAGGAAAGTCAAGGATCCCCTGAAGCTACTTACTGGGAGTGCATAGGAGATGAGGGGACTCTTGAGAACGTGCTCAGGAACAGATTTCTTAGTTTATTGGGCATAGTCTGCAGGGAAGTTAAGGATCCTTTGAAGTTTCTTACTGGGAGTGCATAGGAGATAAGGGGAAGTGCACCTTTTATTAGCTCCCAGGAATATTGTTCAGGAATGTACATGAATGCTTGAGTACTTGCCATGCCCTTATCTAGGGGCTGTGATAATATGGACAGACATTAGCAGGTCTCTGTATCAAAACAGAGAAATGTTATTAGAGAGCAATATCCTCATTTAACTATGTGACAAATCATGAGACATAAGTAACACATATTCTGGCTTCATTAAATATTTACAAGCAGCAATGAATGACCAGTGATTGTACAAATAATCTATGACTTTAATTTTGTCCATATTTAAATAAGAGGCTCACTATGCTATATAAAAATATATAAGTGAAATAATGCTTGCTGACTTAATTTGATGAGATTATTAAAACATTCCAAAATGTATCATATCTATTGCAGAGATATTTATCCCTCCCTCTTGCAGTTAATATGACTGTAGTAAGCCGGGCGTGGTGGTTCATGCCTGCAATCCCAGCACCTTGGAAGGCAGAGGCAAAAGGATTGCCTGAGTCTGGGAGTTCAAGACCAGCCTGGGTAACTTGGCAAGACCTCGTTTCTACAATAAAATAAAATAAATTGGTTGAGGCAGAAGAATACTGAGACAAGCAGGTTGAGCTACAGTGGCCGTGAGCATGCCACTGCAGTCCGTGGGCCACAGAGTGAGACACACACACACACACACACACACACACACACACACACACACTGTAGTATTTTAATAATTTGCATATCGATAGTATATTAGAAACTATCGTGACTTCAGGTGATTAAAATTCTAATTTAAAGTACCTAGCAGTAAGGTCTAATATTAATAGTAATATTTCTTAACTTATGGTAGTGGAATTCAACTGGGGACAAACTCCCTAACTTCTGACTAGGAATATTTGAAATGTGTGAGACATTTAGATTGTCATAATGGTGGGACAGTGGGAATGCTTCTAGTGGGCAGAAGCCAGTGATACTGATAAACATCTTACAATGTAAAAACCAACACTCTCACCCCAACAAAGAATTGTCTGGCGAAAAATATGAATAGTGCCAATGGTAAGAAATCCAGATTACAGTATTGGTTAAAAATGTAAGCTGTAAAAACTAAATTTACTTAACTTGATGCATTTATATGGCTATATCTTGATGGATGGCAAACAGATTGTAAAGATTAAATAGAATTCTCTATGCACCAGAATTTGCCTTAATTCATTTGGCAGTCTTTGTGTGTGTGTGTGTGTGTGTGTGTGTGTGTGTGTGTGTGTGTGTGTGTGTAAGTATATGATGACTGATAATGTTCATTCTGTGTTTTATGTGAAAGCTAAAATCCAGCAGAAACACTCTTACTCATTCTCTGCAAGTATATATACTTTTCAAAATGTCATTATTTTAAAATGTGAATCCCCCTATAATTACCATCTAGTGGAATTTTATTAATCAATCTTATTATAAAAATAAAATCAGTATCGAAGGACACGCATAACATAAAATTATAACAGAAAGAGTGCTGCTTTGTAAGATGGCTAAAAACCCATTTTTCCATCACTTTAGAATTATAATAAGGCAGAACACAGAATTCTGAAACTTTTAAGTCAGAATTTCCTTAGTGTTTCTAGATCCATCACTAATTTTCTCTGCCTTAAAGAAAATCTCAGATCTGGCATTCAGTTTCATCTCTATTCATTCATTTTTCAAACTTTACACCTACACATTTCCTGTATTTTAAGAGAGAGTTATAGGAAAGTATTAAAAAATTTTAGTAACTGTCACCAGGCCACTGATAGGTAATAATAGACAATAAAATAATTGAAATTTGATAGATCTTTAGCTAACAGAGATGTGTTACATTATTATAGTGTTGATCATGCAAAACATTGTGGTTTTTGTTGGAATTTTCAAGAAACTTTTAAAAATATGCATTCATCCATCTTTGGGTGATGATCATAAAAGATAATGATATCTGATGATATCAGATAACAGAGCAAATGTTTTTAGGATAGAACTCAATTTAAAAGGATACCAGTTCTTGTGATATTCTGTAGAATGAAGTAGAAAGCAAAGTAATAAACTCTTTACTGAACATAGTTTGGAAAAAGCACCTGGGGACAATAAACTAGCTTGAGAATAGAAGACTAGTAGCAAAGATCTGTGACATATGCCTCCAAAGTTTAGCAACGATTAAAAGCTACCAGGAGTGTCCTTTCCAACTTGGGACAGTACAATTAATGAGAGGCACAGTGAATGTACAAAGGCTTTGGGGAACAATGACAGAGCTAAAATATAAAACCTAATATACAGATAAAAATATTAGTATGACTCAAAGGGAAAAGGGAAGAGTGCAATAAAATGTAACAACGATGTGGATAAAAACTTATTTTTACACAATGCTGTGGGAATGTGAATTGATCAGCCATCTGGGAAGATAGTCTGGCAGCACCAATTAAAATTTAAAAAGCAAATCTCATAGCTTGCTGTTGACTGAGCCCTAATAGTGATAGTTACAAAGATAAATTTAATTACTTAATTAACTAAAATCAATAAAAAGTAAAATAATTGCATTCTCAAAAGTTGTAATTTAGCCTGCATATAGACATATTGTTCAAGGGAGTTCTCTTAGAGAAGGTGATTTTTTACTATTTCACTGTTTATGAACCTCAGCAATTCATTTTCATCTCACTATAATGTTGTCAGTTGGACTAATCATAGTAAAATAATATCATTTTTCTCAGATGCCTTGACATGCCCTTTATGAGAATTATAAATGTTTCCATTATTTAAAACTAAGAACAAAAAACCCACTAAAAATAGAGTTATCTCCAGCGATTATTTAGATAGGTACTCAGATAATAATATTTCTGTGGGTATTACAAATATTTTCTAATACTGCTAGGATCTGTTTAATTAATTTCTCAGAAAACCATGAATAAAATTGCTAACCATGTAACAATAGTAGAGTAAACCATTTGTATAGACAAAAAAGAATCATTCAACAAATCAGTTCTCTAAATATTTATTGAGCTACAATGTGCAAGGTATTAATTTATGGACTAAGGTTCAGTTATAAAAATCCATATCTCTATTGAGTTAACAAAAAAAAAGAAAATTTTAAATACTATATATGTGTATACGTGTATCCATATATCTTTATATTTTAGATCATAAAAAGGTGTATAAAGAAAAGAAATAAAGGAAAGAATACTGGCAAGTTGGGGCATTGTCGGTCAATATTAAATGGGAGACTTCTTTATTTTGAAGATTTGGGGTACATTTCAGGATTAGGTACAGAAGTGGTCAACATACAGGTGAAGTTGGGGCCTCCCACTGGTTCTCATTTTGCCTGGTTTAGAATCATGTACCAGGATTTGCAAAAATATGGACATTTCAGCAGAGACCCAAAGAAGGTTGTGTTAGATTAAAAAATACTTTTCCTCTCCCCATAAGATATCCATGTCTTAAATCCTGGAAATCATGAATGCTACCGTATATGGTAAAAAGAAAGGAGGGAAGAAAAGGAAGGAAGGAGGGAGGAAGGGAAAGAAGGTCTTTATAGAGGTGATTAAATGAAGGATCTTGAGATGGCAAGCTTATACTGAACTGTCCAGTTGGGCTTTAAAAGTCAAATGCAATCATGGATGTTTTTAGAGAAGCAGGCAGAAGAGAAGAAAGCATTATCACCACAGAATCAAAGACTGGATAGGGCAGCCACAAATCAAAGAATGGCAGCATCCCCCAGAAGATGGAAAAGGTAAGGAGTGAATTCGCCCCAGAGAATCCAGAAGAAATGTAGTTCTGTCAACACTTTGATTTTGGACCAGTGATACTGGTTTCAGATTTCTGGCCTCTAGATCTGTGAGAAAATAAGTTTTTTATGATTAAGCCACTAAGTGTGTGGTAATTTGTCAGAGCAGACATGGAGAACCACAGGGGTGAGGATGTAAGTTATGCAGAATTCCAGGCAGAGACAATTTGGAGGGAAAATATAAGGAGTCACCTTGGCAGTGTTAAACTTGAGAAGTTTACTAGGCATCCAAGTAGGGTGTGAAGGAGACAGGAGTTCAGGGGGGAGTTCTGAACCATCTAAATGAATTTGAAAATTACTAGCACGTAGATTGTAATTAACCCATGAGAACAAATTATTGACATGCAAATTGTAATTAACCTGTCAGAACAGTATTTGAGGATGAGGAGGAAGGTAACTTGCCTGAGTTCTCAGCTCCTCCAACATTAAAGATTAAGGATATGAGAAATAACCAGGAAAGAAGCCTAGGAAAGAATGGTCTTCAGGGGAAGAGAAAAATCAGGTTAGTGAGAGATCCTGGGAATCTCTCATGAGGTAAATGCTTCAAGTAAGATCACATGGTAAACTGTATCAAAGCTATGGACAACTGTGGAATGGCTTTGCTTTTAGCCACAAGACGATCACTGATAAACTTTTTATGATATTTCAGTGAAAATGTGGAAGCTAATATCTTATTAGACTGGATTCAAAATAAAATGAGAGGAAAGAAAGAGAAGATCATAAATGTTGCCAACAAATCTGAATACTGTCATTTAAAGTTATATGAAATTCCCCTTTTAGTGACTGAATGTAATCTAATCTACAAATGGAGGTCCGGTAAGGTGGTGACGGCATAGGTGGATTTGCAAGATTCTCCAAATGTGAGTTCCCAAAAAGACTCTTACTTTTCTTCCCCCACCCTATTGCCCACCGCCAGTCACACTGGTCTGAGACCGGGGACCTTCGGTCCCACGCAGGGCTGGATATTGTGACCCCTGGCTGCTGCTGCTCCACTGTACATGACTCCCACATGCGCAGGAGTTCTGGGTCTCAGCTTCCTCAGTGGCTACATCATCTCGCCCACCATCCACCACCAAGCCGCCAGTCACCCAGGGAGGCTCTGGGCGCCAGCCCCTCACAGATACCGGTCTCATTTCTGGCTGAAGTACCCTGTTAGGGACCCAGGGCCACTCTTGCTGCCCACTGCCTACTGTTTGGAGCTTTGGAGCTCTGGAGCTCTGGGCCCACCTTGGCTGAGGTACACAGAGCATGACCCCATGCTTGTGTAAGGGAACAGTATATTTTAAGAAGTGCTGATCAGAGGCTCTCAGCTCCAGAGGAGGGAACTCCCAACCCCTTCCTCCATGCCCAGCTCTGCAGCTGATCCCTGGTGCCTCCCCCCACCCCAGTCCATCATAGTGGATCGCCTAGTGACCCAGACAAGTGGAGAGAGAAGATTCGCAAAAGTGAAGTTGCCACCTCGGCCATTCTCCAGGCAGAGATTCGCATTGCCCTGCCCACCTATCAGCAGCCTGCACCTCGGTTCCTAAGGTAACGTCACTAAACAGGAGACAAAGCTCCTCCCCTACCTGAATCAGACAAAGGCAACAAAGTGTTGCAGATCTCCCAGGCAGCAGGCTAAAAAAACAAACCCAAGCTATGAGTAAATCTAGCTGCCTGCATTGAAAACAAAGGGGAGAGGCTGGAGATCAGGGCTGAAGAGACATTAGACACTCAGGAAAGATTCCGAAGCTAGTCTGATCTCTTATTTTGACTTTGATTTTAACATTTTGACTGTTTGTGCTGCTCACTTTTGTTTGCTTTCTGACTTACACTATCTGTTTCATGATTTTATTGGTCTGTCTCTGTGTAGCTACCAGTATTCTTTAGGGAATTATGCTCATGTGTTTTTTTTCACTTCTCTCTGGCCTTATGTCTCTTTTTGACCTGTTAGTTGGTATGTATATCTGTTTTCCCTCTCACTCTCCTCTCTTTCTAACTTTCTATTGACCCCCCCTGCCGCCATTTTTTCCCTTTTTTGTAACTCCTTTTGATCCAGGGACCAAACCTACATACCGCTGCACAGACAAATTGCAAGGCGGTGGGAAATAGGTTCCAGTGTGCTCATACATCTGTTGGTGGATGCTGGAATCAGCATATAGATTCTGAATCACAGCTTCCCCCTCAATTAAACCTCAAAACTGCAAAAAGTATAGCCTGCAACCCACACTCCAACCTCAAAAGTGAACAAAGGCAGACGACCCTCATAAGGAAGAACAGGAGATTGCACAAGCAAAACAAAAGCAACCCCACCTTCCCTGAAAAACAGAATTAAAGAAGGGGAGGGAAAGGGGGAGAGAGAGAAAAATCTACACAAATGAAGAAAAACAAAAAGAAGAATATGGTTCTCTCCCAGACCCCTGAGAGGACAGACACTGAGAAACTGACCAGAATGCAAATATTGAAGAGCCCTCAGAATGACTGGTCCCAAACTACAAACCGAGATATCAAGACATTAATGAAGAGATTAAAAAGAATTGAGGAGAGACAAGAAGAAACTAGGAAGGAGCTGATATCTGAGATAACAGCAATAAAGAATAC